>NC_034192.2:11861526-12161526 GCF_002021735.2 Oncorhynchus kisutch
TACACAAACAAGAAGGGATGGTCATAGCAGTTGGCAAGACAGCACAATGAAATCTGGGACTCCGGCTTCAACAAGGTACCTTAAAGGGGAAACAATCAGAAGCCCCATTTGTAAACAAATCGAAAGTGTATACATTTGGCCAACGTCACAGTTGTCCCAGTTGTTTAAAAAAAAAAAAATCACACCAGCCAATTGAATTAAGACCATGTTTTTAGAAACCAACTGCCTACTGACAGATATGCCACAGTCCAATACCGAGGTCCAGCTCTGATTAAAATGGCAAATAGAAATAAAGGTATTTATGAAGAGATATTGTCCCGAATAAGAGAAAAGAGGTTCTCCCCTTCCCACGTCCAATGCCAGCGCAAATTCTAATATTTGAAAACATTTTAGGCTACAGAAATGCATTCCCTGTAACTTAACCTGTTTCTGTTTTTACTGTGTGCATTAGGGCCTAAGTATAATTTGTATTTATACTGTGCAATAATTGTATTTTGTACACACATCCAGATACTCAGCTCATTTGTGTGGTGACGTTTTTAGAGATGGGAGAGATTCTCTGACTTGTTATTTGTCCATCTGTGGACAAGTCGAGTTTATCGGGACAGTAGTCTATTACGCCCAGACTTGAATCGTTGGATAAAAAAAGTAGGCTGTAATGATGAGAGTCTAAAACTATTGATTATAAAAGTGTGCTGTTTCCTGTCGATTTAATACAGCTTGTGTCATAATGGGAGGTCCAAGGGAGGTTGGATTCATTTGCATACAGGGAGGGACCAGGGAATCTGGTCAAAATAGGGACGAAGTGGGAAGATAAGAGACAGATATTACCATGTGTCGACGCAAAACAAAATCTCGATCAGTTTGTGATCGGATGATGACAATTATGTTAACCATGGCTACTGAGAGAACCTAACCTGCATAAAGTCTACTACATTTACTTGCACCACCTTGTTCAGAATGATCTCACCCAGAAAGTTCTCACATTTCACTGTAGTGAAATTAGCTCACAATGGGTGACAGAATGGCTGACCAGAAGTTGAATGTAGTCTGTGTAACAGACTTAGGCAGGGATTCGATTCAACTGCGCTTTGTCTGCTATGCTCCATTTCAAGGTCATTTTTGATTGGGGTGACATATGCAGTGTTTATGATGAACGCGGTCTCCGCTATAACGCGGAACCATTGCCTTTAAAAGCTGCATAGCAGACAAATCGCGATCAGATTGAATTCCGGCCTTAAAGAGCCGTGTTGCAACCATAGAGGCCTCTAGTGGTCAAAAGGCCATATTAGCATGGGCAGTGTCATTGAGGGCTTCCACCATTTTAATGTAGTCAACTGGGTGGAGTCATGTCCAACCGGGTCATCCGGAGTGATCCGCCAATTGGGAAGAAGAAAATGTAAATAGCCTTTCATAATATTCTAGTCATAATATTCATAAAACCTAAAGTTCATTAAGGGAATTGGTTCCAATTGCTTCCCCACCATTAACGGCTAATTAGCATTTCCTTTTTGGGACGTAAATACAGGCAAATATATTGATAAGTCACCTTGTCCGATAGAGATTTACACAGTTATCAAAACGTCTCAGGGTAAGCGAAACACAGCCCTTATTTAAGTGTTTCTAAAATCCCCTATGGGAAAAAATGAATGGTGGAAAAACGATTGGAACCATTTCCCTGTTTGACCACTAGGTTTTATAGGTATTTTGACATCTCCACTGAGGGGCACTATGGCGCTGCACATGCTGTCACAGACACTATAATGGCACATATACAAAGATGAGTCTTCTATCTATCTCTATAGTTGCAACAGACTTTATGGAGGGTAAGGAGACAGTCACATGATGCTTTCAGGTGATTGAATTACGTGGTCTGACTGGAATGAGAGAAGTTTTTATGAGTCGGCTCATTGTTCTTCCTACTCTCTGCTTGTGTGTCCATTCAGGGTTATAGCAGGAAACATAGATTCAGTACACTTTAAGTACATTTAATTGAAATCTTTATCCCACGGCATACTTCATAGGGGTTATAGGAAAGTCAGCAATAGAGGTTTTACTGTATTTCAGGAAAGTAGAATATGTGATTTGGTGCGGTACTGTTACTGGCTAAAACTAGTCCTTGATTAGCCTTGGCCAGCTTTGAGCATGTACACAAATGCGCACACACAAACACGCATGTACATGCACGCACACACACACACACAAACCACAATCCAGCAGATCGGCCCAAAGCTCGATCAGCTGACCCTGATGAAATGTGTTGCCCTTACTGGGACAAATGAAGTTACTGGCAGTGGCCTATTTCCTTTTGTTCTGATATTTTTAGAGTCTTAGTTGTCTGAGATGGGTCTGCTTCTGTTTTTGCTCTGGGTCTTGAGAGAACAGCTGAATAGCCTCACTCCCCCCTATCTGAGATACTTACTGCAGCCCTCATCCTCCACATACAACACCCGTTTTGCCAGTCACATTCTGTTAAAGGTCCCCAAAGCACACACATCCCTGGGTTGCTCCTCTTTTCAGTTCGCTGCAGCTAGAAACTGGAACGAGCTGCAAAAAACACTCAAACTGGACCGTTTTATCTTCATCTCTTCATTCAAAGACTCAATCCTGGACACTCTTACTGAAAGTTGTGGCTGCTTCACGTGATGTATTGTTGCCTCTACCTTCTTGACCTAGGTGCAGTTGTCTGTGCCCAATAATGTTTGTACCATGTTGTGATGCTGCCATGTTGTGTTGCTACCATGTTATTGTCATGTTGTGTTGCTACCATGCAGTGTTTTCATGTGTTGCTGCCATGCTTGCTGCCATGCTATGTTGTTGTCTTAGGTCTCTCTTTGTGGGTTTTGTCCTATATTTGTATTTTTTTATTTTTTTATCCCAGCCCTCGGCCTCGCAGGATGCCTTTTGCCTTTTGGTAGGTCTTCATTGTGAATAAGAATTTGTTCTTAACTGACTTGCCAAATTAATGTAGTAAGGGCAGACATTTCTGACAGTGTACTGCCTTGCTCTACCAACAGAGATCAGTAGTACTCACTCTTTGGTACTCACTGGCTTCGTCAGAACGTCTTCAGTCAATTTACATTATGTCAACAACACTAGTCTTTTGAATTGACCTTTAAAACCTCTTTGGGCTGACATCCCGTTAACGGGATGATATTACAACAGCCAGTGAAAGTGCAGGGCGCCAAATTCAAAACATCAAATCTAATTTAAAATTCCTCAAACATACATGTATCGTATACCATTTTAAAGGTAATCTTGTTGTTTATTCCAACACAGTGTCCAATGTCAAATATGCTTTACAGCAAAAGCACCACAAATTATTATGTTAGGTCACCACCAAACGACACAATAAACACAGCACTTTTTTCCAGCCAAAGATAGCAGTCACAAAAAGCACAAAGAGATACAATTAATCACTAACCTTTGATGATCTTCATCAGATGACACTCATAGGACTTCATGTTACACAATACATGTATGTTTTGTTTGATAAAGTTCATATTTATATCAAAATATGAGTTTACATTGGCGCATTACATTCACTAGTTCCAAAAACATCCAGTGATTTTTGCATAGCCACATCATTCAACAGAAATACTCATCATAAATGTAGATGATATACACATGGAATTATAGATATACCTCTCCTTAATGCAACCGATGTGTCTGATTTCAACAAAAACTTTACGGAATAAGCAAACCATGCAATAATCTGAGACGGCGCTCAGAACAATAGTCAAAATAGCCGCCATGTTGGCGTCAACATAAACAAGAAATTACATGATAAATATTCCCTTACCTTTGATGATCTTCATCAGAAAGCACTCCCAGGAATCCCAGGTCCACAATAAATGTTTGTTTTGTTCGATAATGTCTGTTATTTATGTCCAAATACCTCCTTTTGTTAGCGCGTTTGGTATACATATCCAAACGCTCATTCTGGTCAGCGTTACATCGGACAAAAACTTCAAAAAGTTATATTACAGGTCAAAGAAACATTTCAAACTAAGTACAGAATCAATCATTAGGATGTTTTTAACATATAGCTTCAATAAAGTTCCAACCGGAGTATTCCTTTGTGTCTTGATGAGCAATGGAACACAAGTGGATACCATGAAGAATGCGCATGATCAGAAAATGGCTGACTGCCAGACACCTGATACATTCTGCTCTCATTCAGTCCCACAACACAGTAGAAGTCTCATTCAAATTTCTATAGACGGTTGACATCTAGTGGAAACCCTAGGAAGTGCAACATCATTAATATCTCAAGGGGATTTCAATGGGAACTGTGGTGAATACATACCAAGCTCAGATTTCTCACTTCCGGTTTTGATTTATCCTCAGGATTTTGCCTGCCATATGAGTTATGTTATACTCACAGACATCATTCAAACAGTTTTAGAAACTTTAGAGTGTATTCTATCCAATACTAATATGGATATATTAGCAACTGAGACTGAGGAGCAGGCCGTTTACTTTGGGCACCTTATTCATCCAAGCTACTCAATACTGCCCCCCAGTCATAAGAAGTTCAAGCGGTTTGAGTATGCAAACTTAATAATGAACCATAACTAAATTGTGGATACTTTCATATCATAACATTTCATTTATAATATCTTCAGATCTATATCTATTATCTGTTTTCATAGTTATGGTAAAGTTCAAGTTGATGATGGTGTTCTTCCCTGCAGGTGTATCAAGCCTCAACTGAAGTCCTTGGCTCTGGGGTTCCATACTCTGTCCACACGTACACTTGGTGAGTCAATACTGTCAGATCACAGATGTAGGATCAGTTTACCACCCAAAATGTTAACATGTGGGGGGCACAAAACTATCCTTAGATCAGCGTCTAGGGGCAACTTCCTCCTACTCCTGTCTGATCAAGCCATACCCGTCTCAGAGCCAACGCAGCTAAGCAACCCTGATATAAAACTAGCTGCAGCCAGTTTGTTTCCAAGTCACACATTTCTCCACTAATCAGCTTCTATTAGGATTAATACCCTGAACAAAATCCTCTTAAAAATCCACTCTGTTGCAAAGGTAATCCTTGAAAAATGATTACTTGTGAATCAGGTGTGTTAGCTCTGGGTTGGAACACAATCCTGCACACATTGCCCTTTTCCATGACCAAGATTAGCCACCTCCATATTACTGGTAGATCATTTTGTGTGTACTTGTGTTATAACAGCGGGCATCCCAGCGCCCATCTACTTTGGGGCGATCATCGACACCACGTGTCTGAAGTGGGGCCAGAAGAGATGCGGAGGGAGAGGAGCCTGTCGGATATACAACACTACAGCATACAGGTAATGCACACATACACACTACTGGTCAAGCCTGATACACAACAAAAACGCACACAGACCACACACTTACTTCAAAGTGATAATGTCGGAGGGGCATACATCAGATATAACATCAGATGCTGAACATTGATTTTCAAGACAATATTGAAGGCAACCCCAGTAGCCTTGCCACTTGAATCACCAGTGTAATGTCAAGACGTTGAGTGTGTGTATCCCCTGGTCTCTCTCTCCTCAGGATAGCTTACCTGGGTCTAACTATGGGCCTGAGGACAGTTTCCTTCCTGCTGTGTATACTGGGATTCGTGCTGCTCAAACGACACCTGCGGAGAGAGGAACGTAGTGCCCACCAAGTGGCCAACGGAGGAGCAGAACTGGAGGTACTCAGGAAAGAGGAAGTCCTAGCCTCCAACTCGGACCAATCTCTACGGACTTCCACAACAGACTACAACAACACAGAGAGAGAGACACGGCTGTGACAGTCTGAGACAATCTCCCCTGATCTCTCATGTTGCACACACACGCGAGATGTGCAGGAACCAACAACACTCTGCGCCAGACCATCTCATAGAACATAAATTATATATTTGTACTGAACCTGTCTAGGTTATGTATATTAAAAAAAAAAAAAAAAACATGTTTTGATATAACTGACGTATTTCATGGATGTACCTGCTGTATTTGACAAAAACACAAATGTAACAACAAAGAATGTCATCTTTGTTGTTTTTTTTACAAAGAAAGTATTTGACTGGATTTGTTAACCATTGGTTAATTGTTTTTACTGCAGCGAGAGTCCGGTTTCGGTCACTGAGTATTTCCCAAGGTCGTCTACATTATAATATTGTTAGACAGCCTCAATCTGTTGAAAGAGAATGTCAGACACTCTGTGTTTCTCTACTGTAAACATTGCCAAAATATGATCTCAATAGCCCTGTTTATACCTGGTTCGAACATGCATCCTTCATCCTGATCTTGTCCGTTTACACTTAATTACAGCAAATTGGTCAGTGTTACCTAGTGTTGATATTTCAGTTTAACATTTGTAGCTCTGCAAGTGTTAAATTAACACTCAGTGGTGTAAAATAACCCCACTGTTGGTGTTAATAACAAGGGTTAAACCAAAACCACACCCATCATTATATTTCCCAGAATGCTCTATTGCAGGTAGATATTTTAAAATAGTTTATTTCAATATTTTTTTAAATTGTTTATTTCAATATCTATGATTAATTATTTTTTCTTATGCTACTCAAATATAAACAACATACAATTTTCTAAACTAATTTTACTTGGACTTATTGCACCCGGCACCGAAATGGTTGTTCCAGTTTAGATGCTTTAGGTAGTCTCATCTCTTATTCTTCCCAACCCGCCAATCATTCTGAATGCAGGTTGCTGGCGAATGCCAGGTTGCTCCAAACGTAGGCTAACCCCACTCTGTCTGGATTCTACTAGGAATTACACATCACTTTGCCACCCAGCATAATGCACAGCACCCACCCAGCACACCTGATTATATCAAGATGGCGCCGAAGAACATGGCTGACATTTTACATTCTCCCAACCAATTGTGCTATTTTGTTAGTTTTTTTTGTGTAACTTATTCTTTAACATATTGTGTACATAATGTTGCTGCTGCCGTCTCTTATGATCGAAAATAACTTCTGGACATCAGAACAGCTATTACTCACCGCTAACTGGAAGAAACTTTTTCCTTTAACGAGTCTGACAAGAAGGATATCCTGCTTTCACTGGAACAGGCCCATATCCCCGCTTTTTTCGTGAAGAAAAGATGCAGGAAAAGGGACAGCAGATCGGGCAGCCTTCTGAGAATCCGTACTCCCACTGTAAACTCCCACTGCCATCTGTTCTTCTTGCTAATGCGCAGTCATTGGAAAATCAAATTGATGACCTACGATTAAGAATATCCTACCAACGGGACATTAAAAACTGTAACATTTTATGTTTTACCGAGACGTGGCTGAACGATGATACTGACAATATAGAGCTAGCGGGATTTTCCATGCACCGGCAGAACAGAGACTACCTCTGGTAAGACGAGGGGTGGGGGTTTGTGTCTATTTGTCAATAACAGCTGGTGTGCAATGTCTAATATTAAAGAATTCTCTAGGTATTGCTCGCCTGAGGTAGGGTACCTTATGATAAGTTGTCGACAACACCATCTACCAAGAGAGTTCTCATCTGTATTATTTGTAGACGTCTATTTACCACCAGAAAGCGAAGCTGGCACTAAGACCGCTCTCATCCAACTCTATAAGGCCATAAGCAAACAAGAAAATGCTCACCCAGAAGCGCCACTCCTAGTGGCAAGGAACATTAATGCAGGCAAACTTAAATCAGTTTTACCAAATTTTTACCAGCATGTTACATGTGCAACCAGAGAAAAAAAACTCCACACACAGAGATGCATACAAAGCTCTCCCCTCGCCCTCCATTTGGAAAATGTGACCATAATTCTATCCTCCTGATTCCTGCTTACAAGCAAAAACTAAAGCAGGAAGTACCAGTTACTCGCTCAATACAGAAGTGGTCAGATGACGCGGATGCTACACTACAGGACTGTTTTGCTAGCACAGACTGGAATATGTTCTGGGACTCATCCAATGGCATTGAGGAGTACACCACCTCAGTCATTGGCTTCATCAATAAGTGCATCGACGACGTCGTTCCCACAGTGACTGTATGTACATATCCCAACCAGAAGCCATGGATTACAGGCAACATCCGCATCGAGCTAAAGGCAAGAGCTGCCACTTTCAAGGAGCGGGAGTGTAATCTGGACGCTTATAAGATATCCCGCTATGCCCTCAGACGAACCATCAAACAAGCAAAGCATCAATACAGGATTAAGATTGAATCCTACTACACCGGCTCTGACGCTCGTCGGATGTGGCAGGGTTTGAAAACTGTTACGGACTACAAAAGGGAAACCCAGACGCGAGCATACCAGACGAGGTAAATGCCTTTTATGCTCGCTTCGAGGCAAGCAACACTGAAACATGCACAAGGGCACCAGCTGTTCTGGATGACTGTGTGATAACGCTCTCAGTAGCCGATGTGAACAAAACCTTTAAAAAGGTCAACATTCACAAAGCCGCTAGGCCAGACAGATTACCAGGACGTGTACTTAAAGCATGTGCGGACCAACTGTCAAGTGTCTTCACTGACATTTTAAACCTCTCCCTGACCGAGTCGGTAGTACCTACGTGTTTCAAGCAGACCACCATAGTCCTTGTGCCCATGGAAGCGAAGGTAACCTGCCTAAATGATTACCGCTCCGTGGCACACACTTTGGTAGCCATGAGTGCTTTAAAAGGCTGGTTATGGCTCACATCAACAGCAGCCTCCCGGACACCCTAGACCCACTCCAATTCGCATACCGCCCCAACAGATCCACAGATGACGCAATCTCAATCACACCCAACACTGCCCTTTCTCACCTGGACAAAAGGAACACCTATGTGAGAATGCTGTTCATCGACTACAGCTCAGCGTTCAACACCATAGAGCCCACGAAGCTCATCACTAAGCTAAGGACTCTGGAACTAAACACCTCCCTCTGCAACTGGATCCTGGACTTTCTGACGGGCCGCCCCCAGGTGGTAAGAGTAGGCAACAACACGTCTGCCAAGCTGATCCTTAACACTGGGGCACCTCAGTGGTGTGTACTTAGTCCCCTCCTGTATTCCCTGTTCACCCCATGTCTGCGTGGCCAAACACGACTCCAACATCATCATTAAGTTTGCTGACGACACAACAGTGGTAGGCCTGACAACGATGAGACGGCCTATATGGAGGAGGTCAGATAACTGGCAGTGTGGTGCCAGGACAACAACCTCTCCCTCAATGTGAGAAAGAAAAAGGAGCTGATCGTGGACTACAGGAAAAGGAGGGCCGAATAGGGCCCCATTAACATCGACCGGGCTATAGTGGAGCGGGTCGAGAGATAAAAATTCCTTGGTGTCCACATCACCAACGAACTATCATGGTCCAAACATACCAAGACAGTCGTGAAGAGGGCACGACCAAACCTTTTCCCCCTCAGGAGACTGAAAAGATTTGGCATGGGTCCCCAGATGCTCAAAAGGTTCTACAGTTGCACCATCGAGAGCATCCTGACCGGTTGCATCGCTGCCTAGTATGGCAACTGCTCGGCATTTGACCATAAGGCGGTACAGAGGGTGGTGCGAACGGCCCAATAGAACACTGGGCCAAGCTTCCTGCCATCCAGGACCTATATAATAGTCACTTCACCCCCACCTACATGTACAGATTAAATTAAACTAACCTGTACACCCACCTACTGACTCGGTACCGGTGCCCCCTGTTTATAGCCTCGTTATTGTTATTCAAATCAAATCAAATCAAATTTATTTATATAGCCCTTCGTACATCAGCTGATATCTCAAAGTGCTGTACAGAAACCCAGCCTAAAACCCCAAACAGCATGCAATGCAGGTGTAGAAGCACGGTGGCTAGGAAAAACTCCCTAGAAAGGCCAATACCTAGGAAGAAACCTAGAGAGGAACCAGGCTATGTGGGGTGGCCAGTCCTCTTCTGGCTGTGCCGGGTGGAGATTATAACAGAACATGGCCAAGATGTTCAAATGTTCATAACTGACCAGCATGGTCGAATAATAATAAGGCAGAACAGTTGAAACTGGAGCAGCAGCACAGTCAGGTGGAAGTTGAAACTGGAGCAGCAGCATGGCCAGGTGGACTGGGGACAGCAAGGAGTCATCATGTCAGGTAGTCCTGGGGCATGGTCCTAGGGCTCAGGTCAGTTGAAACTGGAACAGCAGCATGGCCAGGTGGACTGGGGACAGCAAGGAGTCATCATGTCAGGTAGTCCTGGGGCATGGTCCTAGGGCTCAGGTCCTCCGAGAGAGAGAAAGAAAGAGAGAAGGAGAGAATTAGAGAACGCACACTTAGATTCACACAGGACACCGAATAGGACAGGAGAAGTACTCCAGATATAACAAACTGACCCCAGCCCCCCGACACAAACTACTGCAGCATAAATACTGGAGGCTGAGACAGGAGGGGTCAGGAGACACTGTGGCCCCATCCGAGGACACCCCCGGACAGGGCCAAACAGGAAGGATATAACCCCACCCACTTTGCCAAAGCACAGCCCCCACACCACTAGAGGGATATCTTCAACCACCAACTTACCATCCTGAGACAAGGCTGAGTATAGCCCACAAAGATCTCCGCCACGGCACAACCCAAGGGGGGGGGGGGGCGCCAACCCAGACAGGATGACCACAACAGTGAATCAACCCACTCAGGTGACGCACCCCCTCCAGGGACGGCATGAGAGAGCCCCAGCAAGCCAGTGACTCAGCCCCTGTAATAGGGTTAGAGGCAGAGAATCCCAGTGGAAAGAGGGGAACCGGCCAGGCAGAGACAGCAAGGGCGGTTCGTTGCTCCAGAGCCTTTCCGTTCACCTTCCCACTCCTGGGCCAGACTACACTCAATCATATGACCCACTGAAGAGATGAGTCTTCAGTAAAGACTTAAAGGTTGAGACCGAGTTTGCGTCTCTGACATGGGTAGGCAGACCGTTCCATAAAAATGGAGCTCTATAGGAGAAAGCCCTGCCTCCAGCTGTTTGCTTAGAAATTCTAGGGACAATTAGGAGGCCTGCGTCTTGTGACCGTAGCGTACGTGTAGGTATGTACGGCAGGACCAAATCAGAGAGATAGGTAGGAGCAAGCCCATGTAATGCTTTGTAGGTTAGCAGTAAAACCTTGAAATCAGCCCTTGCTTTGACAGGAAGCCAGTGTAGAGAGGCTAGCACTGGAGTAATATGATCAAATTTTTTGGTTCTAGTCAGGATTCTAGCAGCCGTATTTAGCACTAACTGAAGTTTATTTAGTGCTTTATCCGGGTAGCCGGAAAATAGAGCATTGCAGTAGTCTAACCTAGAAGTGACAAAAGCATGGATTAATTTTTCTGCATCATTTTTGGACAGAAAGTTTCTGATTTTTGCAATGTTACGTAGATGGAAAAAAGCTGTCCTCGAAATGGTCTTGATATGTTCTTCAAAAGAGAGATCAGGGTCCAGAGTAACGCCGAGGTCCTTCACAGTTTTATTTGAGACGACTGTACAACCATTAAGATTAATTGTCAGATTCAACAGAAGATCTCTTTGTTTCTTATTGTGTTACTTACTGTGTTATATTTTCTTAACTCTTTTTGAACTGCATTGTTGGTTAAGGGCTTGTAAGTAAGCATTTCACGGTAAAGTCTACACCTGTTGTATTCGGCTCATGTGACAAAAAGTTTGATTTGTTTTGATTTTGCCTGTGAGTTTCTGGCCACTGTATTAGGGTTCAAACTAAGACTCATGAGTTGTGTTGTACTGTCTTATATCATTTTATTTTAAGGATAACATATTCACTTAAGTTCTCACTTGGTGAAGGCCAAAGGACCAAAGTTGGATGAATGCAACAACCATATCTTTGTCACTAACAAATACAATCATGGGTGGTAACTCCACAATTCACTCGAAAGGCAAGGCACTCTGGGAAATATTCAAATAAGTCTTTACACTAAGCAGTGTGTTAATTTAACACTGAAAAGTGTAGACCAGTATAGACAAGGACCCGTGTTAAATGTAACACTCAGTATTGATTTAACACTGGATAATTTGTTGTGTAAGATCTGATCACAATCACATCACAATGCACCTGTCTAAAAATGTGGGCACAATCAGAATGAGGACAACGGACACATGTTAGCACCAGGTATAAACAGGGCTACTGTTCATCATGTCTGTGTGACTGTGTTGTGCCACAGGATGCCACTGTGTCAGCTTACCATAGCTTTTCTCTGCCTTTGTTGTGCAGCAGGAGCTTTCTTATTTCAATTCTGATCAAATCCACTAGGTGGAAGTATTGTATACTGGTAGTAAATGAATCTCTGTCTAGAAAGTTACAGTAAAATCACAATGAATTGTGATACATACAATTAACAACGTAAAGATCATTATAGATATGAAATGCACATCTACTGAACCATTACACTGTTTTATAGTTCTACCATCAGTGACTATCCACTGTAGGTGTCATTCATTATGAGAAGTAAAGAAAATTCACATAATTTATTGGTCAATCAGTCTGCGTGTCAATGTGTATAGGTTGTGTATGTACATTTGAACGTTTTAGGGCTCTATTCAATCCTTATCGCTGAAGCGTTATGATTTCGGGATAGAAATGTAAAGGCAATTTCCAATTGAGCCCACATACAGTGCCTTCGGGAAAGTATTCAGACCCCTTGACTTTTTCCACATTTAGTTACGTTACAGCCTTATTCTATAATTGATTAATCCCCCCCCCCCCCCTTCAATCTACACACAATACCCCATAATGACAAAGCAAAAACTGGTTTTCAGACATGGCAAGTTTATAAAACATAAACTGAAATATCATATTTACATAAGTATTCAGACCCTTTACTCAGTACTTTGTTGAAGCACTTTTGGCAGCGATTATAGCCTAAAGTCTTCTTGAGTATGACGCTACAGGCTTGGAATACCTGTATTTGGGAAGTTTCTCCCATTCCTTTCTGAAGATCCTCTCAAGCTCTGTCAGGTTGGATGAGAAGCGTCGCTGCACAGCTATTTTCAGGTCTCTCCGGAGATGTTCGATCAGGTTCAAATCCGGGCTCTTGCTGGGCCACTCAAGGACATTCAGAGTCTTGTCCCGAAGCCACTCCTGCGTTGTTTTGGCTGTGTGCTTAGGGTCGTTGTCCTGTTGGCAGGTGAACCTTCATGCCAGTCTGAGGTCCTGAGCGCTCTGGAACAGGTTTTCATCAAGGATCTCTCTGTACTTTGCTCTGTTCATCCTGCCCTCGATCCTGACTAGTCTCCCAGTCTAGCCACTGAAAAACATCCCCACAGCATGATGCTGCCACCACCATGCTTCACAGTAGGTGGTAGGTTTCTTCCAGATGTGACGCTTGGCATTCAGGCCAAAGAGTTCAATCTTGTTTCTCATGGTCTGAGAGTCCAAGTGGGCTGTCATGTCCCTTTTACTGAGGAGTGGCTTCCGTCTGGCCACTACCATAAAGGGCTGATTGGTGGAGTGCTGCAGAGATGGTTGTCCTTCTGGAAGGTCACCTCCCTGACCAAGGCCCTTCTCCCCCGATTGCTCAGTTTGGCCAGGCAGCCAGCTCTTGGAAGAATCTTGGTGGTTCCAAACTTCTTCCATTTAAGAATGATGGAGGACATTGTGTTCTTGGGGTCCTTCAAAGCTGCAGACATTTTTTGGTGTCCTACACCAGATCTGGGCCTCGGCACAATCCTGTCTCGGTGCTCTACGGATAACTCCTTCCACCTTATGGCTTGGTTTTTGCTCTGACATGCACTGATAACATGGGACCTTATATAGACAGGTGTGTTTTTCCAAATCATGTCCAATCAATCGAATTTACCACAGGTGGACACCAATCAAGTTGTTGAAACATCTCAAGGATGATCAATGGAAACAGGATGGACCTGAGCTCAATTTCAAGTCTCATAGCCAAAGTTCTTAATACTTGTGTAAATAAGGTATATGTTTTGGCTTTGCCATGCGGTATTGTGTGTCGTTTGCTGAGAAATTGTATGTATTTAATACATGTTAGAATAAGGCTGTAACATAACGTGGAAAGTGTCAAGGGATCTGACTACTTTCCGAATGCACTGTATGCCGCGTTTACCGTGAATGCAGTCTCCGCTGACGTTGGAATACTGCCTTTATATTTTAATCACACGCGTGCTGAATTTCCACGATACGAATTGAATAGAGTTCGTAATGTACCAAAATATCAGAACAAAAACATCATAGCCAATTCTCAGGTTGAATGAAGTTTGGACCTACATTTAGTGAATAAACACTAAATATTATACAGGTGATTATTTCAATCACTGGGATTCGTGGGCCAAATATATGTTGATTTGGCAAGTGATACCAAGGAACATTTTTTATTGAATCCCTTCTGGGTTTTTTTTTTAAACAAATGAAATGGATGGCATTTCTCACACCCTTAAAACATCTGAATGTATATAGTTGTATTTCTTCGATTAAACAAAGAGAATATCTACAATAATAAAACATTTTTAATATGGGATAACATGTTGGTATGTGGAGACAATTTTTCCAAAGTAAAAAATAACAGATTTAGCCGCAAAAACAACTTTAATAATGAGCCATACTGAAATATTGAAAACAACTTTCTTACTCCAACCAGATTTTTGTACTTGAAAATATATCTACAATCATCTGAAAGGCACTTATTCTGTCAGCGATGCTACTGTTCGCTAGTTTTGGAATGTAATGTACAGTACTGGGGGATGTACAGTACAGTACTGGAGGATGTACAGTACAGTACTGGGGCCCTATAAGAGATAGGGGATGGAGGCTAGAGGAAGATTTGTTGGTCACTTATCAATCCCACTTCAAGTGCTGACCCAGTCTACCCAACCCAAACCCTGGGCTACGACAGTCAATACAGGGAGTCAGGGTGAGAAGAGGAAAGATGAATTTCCCCAGACTTTTCCATTTCACTATCCTTATTACAAAACAGAAAATCATGACCGTGACCCTGTAATATTCACAAACCCTCCACATCTAAGAGGAATGAAGAACATTGATATCAAATATTCAACAACAAAAACGACTCAATATAGCTTCTCTACCCCTATGAACTCAATGCTAATTTTGTTTTACAAAACACATACAACTCAATCTGTAATATGCATTGCTGCTAAGGTAAAAATAAATAAAAGAAGGATGAATGCAATGGTGGTGCTCTTGCGATATACAGGGGGAAAAAACTACATAGCAAGCCCATTACATCAAAAATATATTCACAGTAGACGACCACTGTAATCGGAAGCTTGTACTGCCATCCGTTCTCCAAAAGTCAGCGAATTATAGAAACACTATTTCTAGGCTGGTCTAGTAGCTATTCTATTACAAACGTGCTCAGGTGCTTTCTATCTGAGGTTTGGCGGCTCAGTGAGGCCATGGAGGAGTATTTTGGTGACATCATGCACAGTGCTTCAGTATGTCAAAGGAAAGTGACAGCGTGCCTGACAGTATTTCTGGTTTCTTGGTTCGATCTGTAAACATTCTGACGGTTGTAGTCATAAGCCCGATCAATCATCCTTTTTATCTCCACTCTCTTGAAGATCCTGGAAAAATAAAGAATATATACAGTATATCTGAAGTGGCACAAGTAAATGTGCAATAGTAGTACTAAAGTCAGAGCTGTAGTTTTCTGTCTACATTTGAGCAGGGTAATAATATACAGCTTTGAACAAGGCAGGGTGAGCAGTAATATCAAATATATACAGTGCCTTCCGAAACTATTCCTGATTATTATTATTCTTGATTAATTTCACATTGTTGTGTTACAGCCTGAATTCAAAATGGATTCAATAAATAAAAAATTATCTCCCATCTATACACAATACCCCATAAAGACAAAGTGAAAAAACAGTTTTTTTGCACTATTTGTTGAAAATGAAATACAGAAATATCTGTGGTCATCCTGTCTGGGTTGCCCCCCCCCTTGGGTTGTGCCGTGGCGGAGATCTTTGTGGGCTATACTCAGCCTTGTCTCAGGATGGTAAGTGGTTGAAGATATCCCTCTAGTGGTGTGGGGGCTGTGCTTTGGCAAAGTGGGTGGGGTTATATCCTTCCTGTTTGGCCCTGTCCGGGGGTGTCCTCGGATGGGGCCACAGTGTCTCTTGACCCCTCCTGTCTCAGCCTCCAGTATTTATGCTGCAGTAGTTCATGTGTCAGGGGCTAGGGTCAGTTTGTTATATCTGGAGTACTTCTCCTGTCCTATTCGGTGTCCTGTGTGAATCTAAGTGGGCGTTCTCTAATTCTCTCATTCTCTCTTTCTTTCTCTCTCTCGGAGGACCTGAGCCCTAGGACCATGCCCCAGGACTACCTGACATGATGACTCCTTGCTGTCCCCAGTCCACCTGGCCATGCTGCTGCTCCAGTTTCAACTGTTCTGCCTTATTATTATTCGACCTTGCTGGTCATTTATGAACATTTGAACATCTTGGCCATGTTCTGTTATAATCTCCACCCAGCACAGCCAGAAGAGGACTGGCCACCCCACATATGCTCTCTCTAATTCTCTCTTTCTTTCTCTCTCTCTCGGAGGACCTGAGCCCTAGGACCGTGCCCCAGGACTACCTGACACGATGACTCCTTGCTGTCCCCAGTCCACCTGGCCATGCTGCTGCTCCAGTTTCAACTGTTCTGCCTTATTATTATTCGACCTTGCTGGTCATTTATGAACATTTGAACATCTTGGCCATGTTCTGTTATAATCTCCACCCGGCACAGCCAGAAGAGGACTGGCCACCCCACATATGCTCTCTCTAATTCTCTCTTTCTTTCTCTCTCTCTCGGAGGACCTGAGCCCTAGGACCGTGCCCCAGGACTACCTGACACGATGACTCCTTGCTGTCCCCAGTCCACCTGACTGTGCTGCTGCTCCAGTTTCAACTGTTCTGCCTTATTATTATTCGACCATGCTGGTCATTTATGAACATTTGAACATCTTGGCCATGTTCTGTTATAATCTCCACCCGGCACAGCCAGAAGAGGACTGGCCACCCCACATAGCCTGGTTCCTCTCTAGGTTTCTTCCTAGGTTTTGGCCTTTCTAGGGAGTTTTTCCTAGCCACCGTGCTTCTACACCTGCATTGCTTGCTGTTTGGGGTTTTAGGCTGGGTTTCTGTACAGCACTTTGAGATATCAGCTGATGTACGAAGGGCTATATCAAATAAATACATTTGAATTTGAAAAATTTGAATCTCATTTACATGAGTATTCACACCCCTGAGTCAATACTTTGTAGAAGCACCTTTGGTAGCGATTACAGCTGAGTGTCTTTATGGGTAAATCTAAGAGTTGTCCACACCTGGATTGAGAAGTATTTTCCCCATTATGCTTTTCGAAACTCTTAAAGCTCTGTCAAATTGGTTGTTGATCATTTTCAGGTCTTGCCATAGATAGATTTTCAAGTAGATTTAAGTCAAAACTAACTTGGCCGCTCAGGAACATTCACTATCACTACCCCTGAACTCATTTAGGCTTGCCATAAGAAAGGGGTTGAATACGTCGACTCAAGACATTTCAGCAATTTTCAAAAAACATGATTCCACTTTGACATTATGGGGTAGTGTGTGTTGACCATTGGCGAAATGTAACAACATTTGGATGAAGTCAAGGGGTGTGAATACTTTTGTAGGCTAAGTGTAGATACTGTATGTACGAGCAAGTCTGGGGTTACCTGGTGTTCTTTCAGCAGTCGGTCGTATTCTTTGGTCAGTCCATCGGATTGTTTCTTCATAGCTTCCATCTCGGATTGGGACTTTTCCAAGGCTAGGGAAAACATTAACCACAAAGCATTCCCATTATCATCCAATTACCATGCATATCCTCCAATCAATCTACAAGGTGACATGCTATGGGTCAGAGTGCACATTCTCGAACAGAAATTGAAGCCCATGTTTCTTTTATTGTCATTATAGTCCGATTTCATTTGGGTGGTTATTGTAGTTGTACATTTTCACTTTAATGATATATTATTGGATTTGTAGTTCTATTATTCAGTCTGTCACAAAATGATTGTGTGTTTCTTCCTTACCTTCCTCTGAGCCTTTCAGTTCTCCTCTCAGTTTCTCCATCTCTGACCTCAGTAGCTCGTTTCCCTCCGCTGTGACCTTGTCCCCCTTCCCATACATCAGAGTCTGAAACAAACACAGGTCATGGCGAGGAAGAATAACAAACATGAACCACTTACCACACTTCTCAACCATATGCAGTACCAAAATAACTTTAGTTTATTTTAGTGTGGATGAAGGCCCACATCTCAGAGTAGGAATTCTGATATAGCATCAGTTACGCCTTTTAGATCAAAATGAATACGTTTTCATGGACAAGGGGGGCATTATCCTAGATCAGCGCTCCTCTTCTTTTTGAGACCCTTTTAAATACGGGCTCAGGTGCAGAAAGGGCAGTGATACTGGGTATGACTTCACCTGTTTCAGTAGCTCATTGTCCTCCATGTATTTCTTGGCAGTTTGGTTGGCACACTCTGCCTTGATCTGCAGAGAGGCCGTGGTGCCAGACTCCGTCGCCAGCTGGTTGATCAGAGTGATCACCCGCCTCAGAACTCTGTAGGGAAACAACACACAGATTGTGTTCAATACTTCAGCTGCCACCTGAACTTGTCCTTCCGAACACATTTTTTGTTTTCCGTTGATAAACATTTTGCTACGGTGTGCCATACTGAAAACGACCAGAGTGTTATGGTCATTGTAATGAATTAAGACATCTCTATGACTATGAAGATCCATGCACTGGCTATCTTTTCACCAGTATCCATCCCAATGTGATGACGACACAGCGAGGACTCAGTATGTCGATGGGTGAGTGATGGACAGACCGATCCAGGACTTACAGCCAGAGGAAGAGGGTAAAGCCAGAGATGTAGAGGTTCCTCTGGGCTCTGAACAGCTTCATGTGGAGGTGGTCAAACATGTTGGGATTCAGATTAGCATCCTTGCCGTTTCCCATGCCCGAATACTTCCTCACCTCACGCAAAGCATCTACAGGAGGGCGTGCAGGTGTGGTACGACATCGTTAAACATGGTAAAACATTGAGATTGCAAAAGTATTACATGAGATTGTAAGATCTCTGGTGAGAGATTGTCATTATGATCTGTGAGTAAATTAAAACATGACACTTTTTGACATCAGCTTACCAAGGAAGAGGACTATAAGGATTATGATCATGGCGAGGAAGAATTTATTCCAAAACCTGGCCATTTTGTTCCATATTCTCAGCTGGAAGATACACTGCCATCTGCAAAACAGCACAAAAACATAATGTTGAGACTCAGAACACTGCAACAGCAAGTCAATGTCAAATAAAATAGCACTGGATGCAGCTTAGGACTGTCCCCGACTAAAACAAATCCTAGTAGACCGAAAGTCGTCTGTTCTTTCGAACTAATAGATTTGTCTACATTGTCATACATGTATTTTTTCATATATAGACACGTGTTTTAATAAAATAATCTAAGACGCTTGTTTGACGATTTAAGTGAACTGTTTGATTAAATGAGACACAAATGACTCAAGAGGGAGCAAGAGATCAAGATAATCAGAAGAAAAATAAAACATATTAACCTGACCATCCCCCTCCCGCTGGCTTTCTACTCTCCTGAAGTTGCCGTAGGCTGAACCAATTATAGGATACAGACCTAGAAAGCCTGAGCATATTCAGTAGTCCCATTGTATTACGACCGGTCATAGCTTTAGGCTAAGTCCCGGAAGGTAAGCTAGGCTGGTACCTGCAGGCTGGTACCAGCAGAGGGTAAGTCCCAGGGGGTAAATCCCGAGTGGGGTTGGTTCCCTACTAGACCCGTAAAGGGGGAATGAAAGTCCCAGCCGTGGTGATCGTAAGGCCGCAGAGAGTGTGTATAGACAAATTGTTATGCTTGTGTACTAGTACGGTCGGTTCCGTTAAGGGTAGGTCCCGAGATCCATGAATGACATTATGGTGTAGGGTAGGTTCCGTATAGGATAGGTCCCTAGTGGGGGTATTCCTCTGTGAGATCTGGAAGGGGGATGAAAGTGCCAGCCACAGTGGCAGTGAGGCAGTAGAGTGTATGTGGATAGTGATAAAAAGTTGCCTGTATGTTCTGGAGGAGAGCCTCATCCATGGTTAGAAAATAAATACATATATTAAAATGATGTTTGAACATGATTCGAGTGTATTAGCAGTAGCAATAAGGAGAGGTTGGTTAATGCCCTATTGGGGCAGGGAACCGTGACAGATTATGTGGAAATAGGAAGACAAGTGGGAATAATGTTGGTAATGTGTGTTATCAACAACAGTGATATGAGGCATACCACTGGAATAAGACAGGTCACCAGTATTCTCCAGTAATACATTTGTAGACGCTATTGCATTGGTTCTAATACAAGGTATTAGGTGCCGTGACCAATTAATAGGCACAAATACCATAACTACTCTCCGGGGAAGTGGGTATCGCTACCTTGGGAAATAGTTAATAACAAAGGTGTGTATTAGAGCCAGGAGTGAAGAAATCGATACACTCTGGACACCATCGGGAGAGGCTTCGGAATAATAATTATTGTATTTGCGACCAGCGGCCCCGATTCTCCCTGTAAAGCGGGGCTAGAGGAAGAGCAGTTTAAAAAAGCCAGAGGCGCACAAGCATTCTACCAAATCAGCTCGAATATGGATGAAATAGATTCCACTCTCAAAGCATCATGCTCTAACTCCGCTCATTTCGCAGTTGTGCAAGGGGTTAGTTAATACACTCAGTCACAATGAAAGTCAATAACAGTGGTTTCAATGGCCAAGGTAAGACAAAAAAAACAGGGAGGGAAACGTAGCGAAAAAACATCAAAGTGTAGGGCGATAAGATTCCTATTTTATATGTGGGGCCGTTGGTTATTGGAAGAATACGTGTAGTGTGGTGATGGAGCATACTGCACCGGCTGCATTCAGAGGGAATGCTGCGATGCGAGCGTTTGCATTTTATTTATTTTTTACAAAAGAACAAGCAGCGAACATTCTTGAAGAGAGCAGGGCAGGAAACTCTCACAAAATGGTGTACGGCCTTGGTTCGATCGAGTGGTTCATAGATATGGCAGTTTCTATGTGAAGGGAGACGTTGGAGGCCACGTCTCACGCAACTTTCTAATAGATGCCTGGGATCAAATATCGCTGATTCCTTACAATAAGAAATATGCTACATTTACGACAGGGAAAAGCGTTACATTGAGCAAAGTAACAGGGGCAGCATCGAAAGCGATATGATTACTACCTGTCTTTAAACATAGGACCAGTAACGAAGACCTGGATAACTTTACATTGGAGGAAGTGGAGACGATTTTGGGGTCGGATAATCCTTGCGAGAATTAAAGACAATGTCTAAAAAAAGAATGATGAAATAGATTTATAGAATGGATGAAAGGGGGGAGGGGTCACGAGAAATTAGAGTTGGGGTTACCAAACCTAAAATGAACTTTTAAAATGTTTGTTCGGGTGGTGCGGTGGTTCTGGAAAATCATGGGGAAAAGAGACCAGTCATATACGTGAGTAAATGGTTAGACTCAGTGGCCAGATAAAAGTCACCGTGTCTATGGGTAGTATATGCTAAATAAAGGGTACATACACGTTGGGGTGGATTAAAACAAACGCTTAATGATTGGAGGGAGGACAGTGGACTTTGTAATTGAAACTTTTAGGTTGCTGATTAAGATGTAGCATAGGGAACGCTAAAGAAATGTACACGCTCTCCTCCAGGAGAGGATGGGGTGTCATTATCTCACTCTTTGCAATGTTCCCAAAACTGTGGTCTTGGGAGAGCAGTTAGTGAAATTCTGCAGTTTTATAAGTATAAAGACATCTGGATTAGGCCGTAAATGGAGCTTCCAGATAAGGAATGCCTGAACATTTGTGTGTTTTTGTCCTATGGTTTATCACACGCACGCACACCAGTTATGAATAATTGTTATTGGTGTTAATTCCATGTTTGATTTATTGTGTGGGGTCTTTTCAATTTGGTTTTAAACTGGGCACGCAGAATTATGGACATGTTTGAGATGTTTTAAATGGATGGTGATACAGTGTTTTAAATGGATGGCCACTACCATAAAGGCCTGATTGGTGGAGTGCTGCAGAGATGGTTGTCCTTCTGGAAGTTTCTCCCTTCTCCACAAAGGAACTCTAGAGCTCGGTCAGAGGGATCATTGGGTTCTTGGTTACCTCACTGACCACGGCCCCCCTCCCCCAATTGCTCAGTTTGGGGGGGGGGGGGGGCGGTCACCTCTAGGAAGAGTATAGGTGGTTCCAAACTTATTCCATTTAAGAATGATGGAGGCCGCTGTGTTCTTGGAACCTTCAATACTGCTGAATTATTTTGGTACCCTTCCCCAGAACTGTGCCTCAACACAATTTGGTCTCGGAGCTCTACGGACAATTCCTTCGACTTCATGGCTTGGTTTTTGCTCTGACATGTACTGTCAAGTGTGGGACCTTATATAGACTGGTGTGTGAATTTACCACAGGTAGACACCAATCAAGTTGTAGAAACATCTCAAGGATGATCATTGGAAACAGAATGCAGCTGCAGCTCAATTTCAAGTCTCATAGCAAAGGGTCTGAAAACGTATGTAAATAAGGTATGTTTTTTTCATTTTGAATTCATTTTCAAAAATGTCTAAAAACTTGTTTTCGCGGTGTCATTATGGGGTACTGGGTGTAGACTGCTGATGCTTTTTATTTTATTTAATACATTTTAGAATAATAAGGCTGTAACGTATCAAAATATGGAAAAAGTCAAGGAATCAGAATGCACGCACGCACACACATATATAAACTCGGCAAAAAAACAAACGTCCCCTTTTCAGGACCCTGTCTTTCAAAGATAACTTGTAAAAATCCAAATAACTTCACAGATCCTCATTGTAAAGGGTTTAAACACTGTTTCCCATGCTTGTTCAATGAGCCATAAACAATTAATGAACATTAGGTCACTAAAGAGGCCTTTCTACTGAAAAACACCAAAAGAAAGATGCCCAGGGTCCCTGCTCAATTGCTTGAACATGCCTTAGTCATGCTGCAAGGAGGCATGATGAGGACTGCATGTGGCCAGGGCAATAAATTGCAATGTCTGTACTGTGAGACGCCTAAGACAGCGCTACAGGAAGACAGGACGGACAGCTGATCGTCCTCGCAGTGGCAGACCATGTGTAACGACACCTGCACAGGATCGGTACATCTGAACATCACACCTGCGGTACAGGTACAGGATGGCAACAACAACTGCCCGAGTTACACCAGGAACACACAATCCCTCCATTAGTGCTCCGACTGTCCGCAATAGGCTGAGAGAGGCTGGACCGAGGCCTTGTAGGCCTGTTGTAAGGCAGGTCCTCGCCAGACATCACCGGAAACAACGTCGCCTATGGGCACAAACCCACCGTCACTGGCCCAGGCAGGACTGGCAAAAAGTTATCTTCACTGACGAGTCGCGGTTTTGTCTCAGCAGGGGTGATGGTCGGATTCGCATTTATCGTCGAAAGAATGAGCGTTACACCGAGGCCTGTACTCTGGAGCGGGATCAATTTGAAGGTGGAGGGTCCGTCATGGTTTGGGGCAGTGTGTCACAGCATCATCGGACTGAGCTTGTTGTCATTGCAGGCAATCTCAACGCTGTGCGTTACAGGGAAGACATCCTCCTCCCTCATGTGGTACCCTTCCTGCAGGCTCATCCTGACACGACCCTCCAGCATGACAATACCACCAGCCATGCTCGTTCTGTGCTTGATTTCCTGCAACACAGGAATGTCAGTGTTCTGCCATGTCCAGCGAAGAGCCCAAATCTCAATCCCATTGAGCAGGTCTGGGACCTGTTGGATCGGAGGGCTAAGGCCACCCCCCCCCCCCTTCCCTTTTCACACATTACAGTGTCATGACTCCTGTGAGGATCCGAAGGATCAGGTTACAGTGGGTCCGCTCTACAGAGGGGGAGAGGGGTGAAGTTGGCCGTTTTATGATGGTCATAAATACCTTACAGAAACTCGCTCTTCCTTGTCATGCAATATTGAGGGAAAGAAAACTCTGTGGAACAAAGGGAGTCCTCCCGCCAAAAACTACAACATCAACAGATTGGGGAATTAAACAATATTTATCTTTGTCCAAACGGTTGGAATGATCCGTGGGCACTTAAATAACAATTATGTTAGATCAGTTGTGTTTTGGGATCCCATGAAGGACAGTATAACAACATAACTGTGTCTCTGAATGTGTATATTTTCCAGTGACCAGGGTCACACACAAATGTTGGGAAACTGATATGATTAAATATGAAACTATTTGTGAGAAGATGTAAATAGCACTCGTGACAAAATTTACATTTAGTCAAGAAAACGCAGGGACCCATGTTGAAATGGCTTCTACTCTAAAGACCAGAGAGCATGGAGCTGGTTAAGAAAACTACAAGACTACACATTCACAGTCTGCAGCTGTATATGTAAAATAGTCTAGTAAAGTCGACCAAAGACAAGAGAACACTTCCATATCGAACTACCGATTGGTCCTCTGAAAGATCCATTCTGGAGAACATTTCCCTATCAACAACCATTGGTACATCTGACGTATCCATTATAACAGAGCTACAACTACGAAAGACTGATCTCTGGTGGACAAACCAGAGACTTTCTGTCGCTGACTCTCCAGCAGATGGACCAGCGATTTCAACAGAGAAACAACATGACATAGTCGTAAATATATCAATTGCACTTTCTTTCGAAAGAGTGGGTGTTCATGTGCAAAGTATTAGCATTTCAATGAGCCTAATTATCAGCTGTGTGTACGATAGTGAAGTCTTATGTCCTGCTCTTTCTTACATGCCCTCCCCTTTCATTTTGTGTAACAAGCCGTCATATCGGTTTAGTCCACTAAGGACTTCTCATTGCATTATGTAGCACTCAATGTGTAACCTATCCTGTGTGTGTTTATGTAATTCTGTGTGATTATTTAGTTAGTTGGTAAATAAATTACGTCAATTTGTATATCGCTGACTCGTCATTTATGCTAGGGTTTGTGCAGATATCCAAGAGTTTGCAACATTCAGAATATGACTGAGGTAATAATAGATTAATAAGTGACTGTAATCGATAAGAAAATATCTGGAGAGAGTTACATTCGGGAAATAGTAACTCTTCAACAACATTTTCCGTGGTGCCCCGACTTCCTAGTTAATTCATCTTTACATGATTGGTTTAATCACGTAATAATTACACAGAGAATTGATTTGATAATATAACAGTCTAATGATAGCCCAAAGACACTACCTTATTCTAAAATGGATTAAAATTGATTAAATACTCCACCCCTAATCAATCTACACACAATACCCTAAAAAACTAAGCCAAAACAGGTTTAGGTCTTTTTGCAAATATATAAAAAATAAAACAGAAATACCTAATTAACATAAAGCATTTAGACCTTTTGCTATGAGAGATGAGATGTTTCTACAACTTGGAGTCCACCTGTAGTAAATTCAATTGATTGGACGGGATTTGGAAAGGCACACACCGGTCTATACAAAGTCCCACAGTTGACAGTACATGTCAGAGTAAAAACCGAGCCATGAGGTCAAAGAAATTGTCCGTAGAGCTCCAAGAGTGTCAAGGAACAATTCTGGGGAAGTGTACCACAAAATTTCAGCAGCATTGAGGGTCCCCAAGAACACCGTGGCCTCCATCATTCTTAAATGGAAGCAGTTTGAAACCACCAAGACTTTCCTAGAGCTGGCCGTCTGGCCAAACTGAGCCATCGGGGGAGAAGGGCCTTGGTCAGCGAGGTGACCAAGACCACGGTGATTACTCAGACAGAGCTCTAGAGTTCCTCTGTGGAGATGGGAGAACCTTCCAGAAGGACAACCATCTCGGCAGCATTCCACCAATCAGGCCTTTATGGTAGTGGCCAGACAGCCACTCCTCAGTAAAAAAGGCACGACAGCCCACTTGGAGTTTGCCAAAAGGCACTTAAAGGACTCTCTGACCATGAGAAACAAGATCCTCTGGTCTGATGAAACCAAGATTGAACTCGAGCCTGAATGCCAAGCGTCACATCTGGAAGAAACCTGGCACCATCCCTACGGTGAAGCATGGTGGTGGCAGCATCATGCTGTGGGGATGTTTTTCAGCGGCAGGGACTGGGAGACTAGTCAGGATCGAGGGAAAGATGAACGGAGCAAAGTACAGAAAGATCCTTGATGAAAAACTGCTTCAGCGTGCTCAGAACCTCAGACTGGAGCAAAGGTTAATCTTCCAAAAGGACAACGACCCTAAGCACACAGCCAAAACAACACCGGAGTGGCTTCGTTGACAAGTCTCCGAATGTCCTTGAGTTGCCCAGTCAGCCCCCGGACTTAGCTGTGCAATAGCTGTGCAGCGACGCTTCCATCCAACCTGACAGAGGTTGAGAGGATCTGCAGAAAAGAATGGGAGAAACGTTGTTTCTATGGAAGGTATAGCTAAGCCCAGAGGCATATATTAAGAAATAAATTACTCTGGCTAATCCTAATCAGACCTGCCTGTTTTCACAGATGAAGTAAAATGATGCAAATGACTTCGCTCGTGAAACGTGTCCCTCAAATGACATAACTGTAATAACAGTGTGAGTGCACTGGACAGAACCTTGTGCTATTTAATGCATGGAACTAGCACTCCCAAGTCAAAAAGTAATGTGCATTCCACAGGTTTATAAATGAGTCATCTAAAATAATAATCAAGATTATGAAAGGTTTTGCAGCACAGCTGAGAGTTATTGAAGGCACACAAGTGTGCTGCGGCACTTCGGTTGGGAACCACTGGCCTAGATGTCTATGACTCATTCACATTTGGTCTGGTCCGGACTGACCATATTTGAACTTGTTCAGGGTCATTAGAAAATTCCCCAGCATGCTATGCAAGTATTTGTTTTTACATTTTGGCCATTCAGCAGACGCTCCTATCCAGAGCAACTTATATGCTGACCAAACTGGATGCCTGAGCACGTTGATTTTGTTCACACGCACCAGAAGATCAGTAAACACAGGTAGAAATATCAAAAACAAACTCTGAACCAATTATATTCATTTGGTGACAAGTCAAAAAGCATTAAACATTTATGGCAATTTTGTTAGCTAGCTTGCTGTTGCTAGCTAATTTGTCCTGGGATATAGACATTGGGTTGTTATTTTACATGAAATGCACAAGGACCACTACTCCGACAATTAATCCACAGATAAAACGGTGAACCAAATGAGTTTCTCATCTCTCCTCCTTCCTTCAGGCTTCTTTTTCTTCTTTGGACTTTATATGGCGGTTGGCAACCAATTTTACGGAGCATTACTACAAACGACTGGAGTGAGGATTTGTGCTTGTTTAAATCTGTTAAATCTCTTGCTCACCTTGAGGGAGAGGTCGTTGTCCTGGCAGTCTCTGACCTCATCCCTATAGGCGGTCTCATTACTGTTGGTGATCAGGCTACCCCCGTCATGTAGTCTGCAAACTTAATGATGGTGTTGAGTCATGCATTGCCACGCAGTTGTGGGTGAACAGGGAGTACTGGAGAGGACTAGCCACACACCCCTGAGGGGCCCCCATGTTGAGGGTCAGTGTGATATGTTGTTGCATATGTTGTTCAGAACTGAAAATTAACCTGACCTCAATGTCTGGAAAATATGTATTTTCGACATGATTTCAACTTAATTTTGCTTACTGGCTTGTTGCAGTATCAGGACTGCCTAGGGCTCATTCCTACCTGGTGGCTGAGATGAAGGGTAGACAGAGGATAAGGAGTACACCTATTTCCACATAGAGGAAGAGGGCAACTGCAGTCCATTGCAAAGTCATCTCTAAAAAATAGTCTGTAAAAGATTAAACATTTTAAGCAACAGAGGTCCTTTTCCCAGTCTGGCAGTAGGTTATTTTGCCAGAATGGAAACGGACTGGTTTAATAGTTGATGTCAACAACAGAAACAATTAACTGGCTACGTAGCTAGCTAGTTTCCTATGGATATATTTCAGCTAACTGTGAAAACACCAATGCAAATGTATTGCGAACAGTGCTGTTCCTGTTTCAGTGATAAGCCTCTTATCCTAGCTAGATACGTAATGTTACAAAGTTCACATGCTTGGTAAATAACAGCCAGTAGTACTAAATGTATGCTGTTTCATTCAGTGTGTAACATACGTCCTTATATCATATAAATAGTAGCTGTGCCTCATAGAAATAGAAGCTAGCTATACATTGCTAAAGACTTTGCCTCATGCAGTCACATCTGCCAGGTACTATAGCTGGCAATATTTTTCCAAGGCAGGACACGATAGCTATCTAGCTAACTGGTACTAGTTAACGTTAGCACTTTTGTGAAATACACAGTAACTACACATATGATCAAGTTCAATATCGTAATAATTATGCAAAGTATGTAACTTACTCTGCGGCACCCGAACAAAGAAACCGGAGGTTGAAAAGAGAAAAGCAAACTTTGGAGACAGTTGTTTCACTCCTCCTTTTTCGTCTCATTGGAATGACGTCATACATAACCTTTTACAGTAGCTGTTCGTTTACGGTTTTATCCTCTACTGAGAACCAATAAGGTTCTGCCATATATTGTTAATACCATACTGTACACATCATGGAAATGACAAATATGTTGAAATTCGGTGTAATGTGTTTGGTTTTGTTTGTACCTTTTGACCATTTCTGACTGGACATGTTGAAGTGAATCTGATTTTATTGCAGCTTCACACACTGCACTCTGATTTTTTAAAAAGTGTTCACACACTGCACTCCTCTATCAGAATGAGATGAAGAAAAAAAAGGTAATATAGTAAATAAAAGCTTTTATTCCATTGGAAATATGATTAATAACATACAATAAATTATACCCAGCCAGTGTTTATGATAGGCCTACTGTCTGTGTGTCTGGGGATCCATATGTGTTGTGGAGGTAGTCTATGACTGCGGCGGTGCTTTGCAGGGAGTTGAACACCTTCCTCTCGGGCTGGGAGCTGACCCTCTCCAGCATGTAAATGAGGTGCTGGTGGAAGCAGGTGAAGGGGGTCCCCTGGTTCGTGGCGAGGTCCACCCAGTCCCACACACACTCAAGAGGGGTCTCGTTGTAGCCAGCGAACATGGCCGGGTTGGACAACAGCCCCCGGGCTGCCATCACACCTACAGGACAGGGCACGTGGGGTGGGAAGTGTCTTGAGTGAGCCATTTAACAATAAAGATCCTGTATTGATATATTCCACCTTTCTCAAATTATTTCTGTGAATGGAACCTCTAGCTACCCATTTATGTACTTACAATTAATATATGTTAAGATGGCACAATAAACAGAAAATGATTTCCCTGGAGGGAATGAGAGGTTACAGAATAAATGCAGATGAAAAGCAGATAAAGTGTTTATGATAACGAGTAAACAGTGGGCTATGCAGTTCTTTGAAAATAAACCATGATAGTGGCTCCCCCCCAGAAACCCCCCATGTTGTGATATATTTTCATTGTGGATCACTTTGGCCTATATAAGGGGATTTAATATGAAGTTTAGAGTGTCTTTCCCATGGAAATAACTACACATGTGTAGTTACTAAGGATCTGTCTCATATGACACCCTATTCCCATACTGAGTGCACTATTTTTGACCAGAGTCCCGTGTGACTGCCTTTGGAGTCTCTGGTCACAAGTAGTGCACAATATTGGGAATAAAGAATCAATTGTGATTTGCACAAATTGAACTGACCATCAACTCCAGTGAGCTGGTGAGTGGTCTCCACATCTCGGAGGGTCTTTATGTCTCCGTTGGCGACGACAGGGACTGACAGGCTGTCCTTGATGGTCTTGATGGCGTCAAAGTGGACCGGCTGGTGGCGCTCCTCTGCGGTTCGACCATGGACCGTTATCCAGGACACCCCTGCCGCCTCTGCCTTCTGACACAGGTCCACCGTACGTCGCAGGTCCTTGTGAATTCTGAGAAAAGAGAGAGGAAACAACAACTACAAAAGGAACTTCATGACACTTAGGTTATTTGTTAAATAAAGCTTTAACAAGCTCTTTTGTCATTGAAGTAAAAGTTAAACAATTATATTTGGTGATTTGATCACTCTTACCGTATTTTGATGGAGGCTGTGTAGTTAGGATTGTCCACTTGGTTCCTGACATGTCGAACCATGTCTTTGACCAGCTCAGGTTTGTTGATAAGGCATGCCCCGTAGCCATCTGACATGGCCCACCGCTGGGGACAGCCACAGTTGAGGTCCACTCCATCAGAGAAGGGTGCGACCACACAGGCTGCATCAGCCAGGGTCTGGGCATCACTAGCAGCAAACTGCACGATCAGAGGACGGTCAGCTGATGGGAGAGACAGAGAGCATTGAAGTTGGATTTAATTGACACCAAATTGACAGTCTCCACACATCAATGACAACAGACACCAAACCCCTATAGTTTGAGAGGCATCTAATATTTCCTTGAAGAAAAAAAGTGATCCCATATTACCTTCATTAGTTGTAAATTCACTGTCTCTGGCTTTGACAGAACGCATAAAGTCAGGAGCAACTATCATTGGAGTGAAGCAAATGTCACAGTCAAATTTCCTCACCAGTGACCTGAATGCCAACCTGGAAAAGTTTAAGAAAAAAAAACGACGAGTTATAGCTATTGCTCAACCTATTTCAGCTATCTGCACAAAACCGCTGAACAAGTCATTGAAAATGTACGAATATCAGATAATCTTACTTTGAATACCGGACCATAGGAGCACAGATTTTCAGAACTTTCCCTTCCTCAAACAAGTCCATCATGTTGGTGGTCGTCATTTTCATAGACCGTACAGTACGTTTTAATCACTAAAGTGAGCTAGTCAGTTAGCTAGCTAGCTAGCTAGATTGGCATGGCAATGCTCTTCTTTCCACAGTCGAAACTGTTTGTTGCATGCAGTTTATGACATATTCTAACGTTGGTGTGACTAGATAACGTTCATATTTAATGTAATTAAGCTAGCTAGCTAGCTAAAGATGACAAACACCCGAATGCAAACAATAACACGCGGTATGTTAGTGGGCGTGTCCTCCGAACAACCTTTCATGTTTTACCTTTGAACCTAAAAAGGATTTAAATATTTTTATTTTTGGATTTATTTGATAAGTAACGTTATAACAATGCACGTTGATACAAATACAGATCATTTGATATTTTATTAAGAATAATAAAATGTTTGGTTTGGTTCATTTCATGTCGCTGTAATTCTACGTCATCGTGTGATGAAGTGGCGAACAAGGAGGGTAGGAGAGAAGCAGCAACGAATTCACTGCTAAGTGATGGTAAAATGTTATATTTTAACATTTATTTTAAGTACTTTTCTGTCAGTCAGCTTTACTTCACGTAGGTGTATGTTTTGTTTTATTTAACTAGGTGTATCAGCCACGTAGTCGTTTAGGAATGAGAGCTACCGAGTTGACTGTGCAGTCCATCATTGACAACTTACAGCAAGGCACCGTAATCGCTTCTGTTTGCAATACTTTTCTTTGCTTGTGATAAAATAAAATAAAAGTGTCTTTGGAAATACGTTTGGAGTGGTATGTGTGTGGCCAAATTGTTGCTTTACCATGGGTAAGAAATAATCCAGGAAGTGATTTAGCTAGCTAATCTATTTCTCCTATTTATCAATCTCTTCTCTGGAATGCTATGCTGATTTTCTCACAGAGGACTTTGACGTGAAGACGGTACACAGCCCAGGCCATCCACCATGCTGTCATCTTAGAACAGCTGGCCAAGCTGGCTCAGTGTATCAGTCAGCTGGACAAGGAGCTCCACAGCCAGGTATACCTGTCACCTAAAACTGTATCTCATTCATGTGAGACCTTTAGCCCTGTATCTTTATCTATTAGTTTAACCAGACAGTTTGTTCTATACTGATGGCTGGTATGTATACATTTTCTGTAGGAAAGACACTTTTCCTTCAGGTGTTGAATGACTTACTGACTGGTAAATATTTATCCTGTCAGGTGGTAGCCAGGCACGAGGAGCTACTTGCTCAAGCTACTGGGATTGAGTCTTTGGAAGGTAATACACCTTTAGCTCATATTTGTTTTTGTCATCGTGGCACTTCGGACTTGCTGGAACAGGGGTTCTCAAAGTGGGGTCTGCGGACCCCTCTGGGCTTTTGGCCAAGAGAGCCATGGCCAAAAGCCATGGATCCCTGTGTAATACAATACAAGTACAGTGGATACAATGTAATATTGTGCATCTAAAATGTATCTTATTAACCCTGAACAACATGGGCCTGGGAGGCTCACAGGGATATTGGTATCCACAGTACTCCACCAATTGATCACGCTCTCCACAGCCGATGTGAGTAAGGCCTTTAAACAGGTCAACATTCGCAAGGCTGCAGAGTCAGACGGATTACCAGGACGTGTACTACGAGCATGTGCTGACCAACTGGCAAGTGTCTTCACTGACATTTTCAACCTCTCCCTGTCTGAGTCTGTAATTCCAACATGTTTCAAGCAGACCACCATAGTCCCTGAAAGATGATTGGAATCTGTGTGGGTAGCTGGACAGGTAGGATGACTGGCAATAGTGAAGGTGAACAGATGGTCAGGTGACAGAGGAATGGATGAGACTGAGGCAGGAATTCCTTTAACCGCAAAGCGGTATATGTACTGGTTAGTTTGTCTGTGCTGTATAACAAAAGAAACAGAATAACATGTACCCAATAAAAATTCGAATCAGAAAGTCAAATGATAACTATCATTGTCATTATTAACAGAATAATTCAGCAATAAGGTTCCATAGGAATTCAATATGAAGCAGAATGGAGTCATTTATGATCATAACCATGTTAACCATCATGTTAATCCAGAGAAGGATTAATGCAAATAAATTGTTCATTTATACAATCTAGAATTGATGTATATTAGCTTTAAAGCACTAACAACAAAAAATCTCTGTGCCCCATGACAAAATGTGTAGAATTGCAGGAAATTAGCCAAGAGGCGGCCCTTTTTAAATATTATTTTCTCACTGCAGACGTCACGGTAAATCTCCTTGTAGACTATTTATTTGTGTAATGATAATGAGGTTGTCCCTGATGAATTTGCTATCACAAAAGGGGTCCCCAGACCCAAAAAGTTTAAGAACTTCTCTGTTGGAATATATGCTGTCATTGTAGTGCTGTAGACATTCCATAGGGGGCGCTGCTGTCACACAATTGGATATAAGCATCAGTGCGTCTCTCAGTATTGAAAAAACATCTTACCCTGTATCAGTGGTTAGGTGCGTTATCTACCTACTCCAAGCCTATAAGACCGTAACACATCATCACAGGGAATGATCAAGGCAAAATATAACTTTTTTAGTTTTTTTATTTCACCTTTATTTAACTAGGCAAGTCAGTTAAAAACAAATTCTTATTTACAATGACATCCTAACTCAGACGACGCTGGGCCAATTGTGTGCTGCTCTACGGGACTCCCAATCACGGCCGGTTGTGATACAGCCTGGAATCGAACCAGGGTCTGCAGTGACTCCTCTAGCACTGAGATGCGGTGCCTTAGACTGCTGCGCCACTTGTGTTCAGAGACCCTCAATAAATCCGACCTCTAGTAACAGCACTCAACCTATTTGTTTTCTCTCGTAGGATAAGGACAAAGATCGTTGACCCCTACAATAAGATTGTAGCTAGAACTGCCCAGCTCGCCAGATTGCAGGTATCCATCCATCTCCTTGTGATTTGAGAGGCATAATACTATCTGTTGTGTTGATGGTGTTGTATTATTATATGGTCTGGGACTGAGGCTCAATAGCAGGGGGAAGATTGCCTCTCTAGCTAGTGTTCATTATTATCAGCACTCTGACAGCATCTCTACTTCTGCACTGGACTTGATTTCCATGTTTATTGGAAAGACATCTGAGGTAGAGAAATGGACCGACAGCATTTTCTTGGGTTTTTATTGTCTCTCTGCCCATTTTCAAGATGGGTACTTCAAGTTAGGTGCTGTACATATTGTCAAGGTCGCCTAATGTCTCCTGGACAGTTTCCAGGATCGTCCTGTTTTAAATTGTAAAGATGACAATAACCCAGAGTCATATAGAGGTCTATATACCTGTATATGGCTCTAAGATGTCTTCTTCTGCCCTGTCAATACAATGTAACTATAGAAGGTGTCGGTGTCTCATGCCGTACTGATATGAGTTTACAATGGTACTCAATGGTATACAACAAAGATACTGTGTGTTTTTATTGACCGTTAAACAACACAAATATTATATGACCCCTTTTACTCTTGTTGCACATGCCTGCCATTATGGAATTACTCCCCACCACTTTGGAGAAAGGCCTATTTATAAAGGTGATTTATGGAACTGTGTAACGATCGTCTGTGGAAGAAGGTGTGGACCAAAGCGCAGCACGTGTTCATGATTTTTGTTTGACTGAACACGAAAACACAAAACAACAACGTGAATAAATGAAACAGTCCTGTAAGATGCAGAAAGCACTAAACAGAAAATAACTACCCACAAGACACAGGTGGGAAAAGGCTACCTAAATATGGTTCTCAATCAGAGACAACGATAGACAGTTGCCTCTGATTGAGAACCACACCGAGCCAAACACACAGAAATAGAAAACATAGAATGCCCACCCCAACTCACGCCCTGACCAAACCAAAATAGAGACATAAAAAGGATCTCTAAGGTCAGGACGTGACAGTACCCCCCTCCAAAGGTGCGGACTCCGGCCGCAAAACCTAAGGGGAGGGTCTGGGTGGGCATCTATCCGCGGTGGAGGCTCTGGTGCAGGACGTGAACCCCACTCCACCTTAGGCTTGGTCCACTTAGGTGGCTCCTCTGGAGCGGGGACCCTCGCCGCCGACCCCAGACGGGGGACCCTCGCAGCGGGCTCCGGATAGGAGGGCGACACTGGCAGCTCCGGACAGGAGGGCGACTCTGGCAGCTCCGGACAGGAGGGCGACTCTGGCAGCTCCGGACAGGAGGGCGACTCTGGCAGCTCCGGACAGCCTGGTGCGTGGGGCTGCCACGGGGCCTACCAGGCTTGGGAAACCTACAGGTGGCCTGGTGCGTGGAGGAGGCACCGGATGAACCGGGCTGTGGGGGAGCTCTGGTGCGCAGCCTTGGCACCACTCTTCCAGGCTGAATGCCCACTTTAGCCCGGCCCCTCCAGAGTGCAGGCACAGGTCGAACCGGGCTGTGGGGGAGCACTGGAGATCTGGTGCTTACCACTCGCACCTCTCCCTTAGGCTCAATGCTCACTTTCGCCCGGCACGGTCGGAGCGCAGGCATAGGGCAAACTGAGCCCTCCCAGCGTCCCGGAGACACAGTACGCAGAGCCGGCGCAGAATACCCTGGGCCAAAACGGCGCACCAGAGACCAAACGCGCTGAGCTGGCAAATTTCGCCCTGGCTGGATGTCCACTCTCGCATGGCACTTGCGGGGGGCTGACATGTAGCGCTCCGGGCTATGAGCGCGCACTGGAGACACCGTGCACTTCACCGCATAACACGGTGCCTGACCAGTACCACGCTGCTTCCTGTAAGCACGGGGAGTTGGCTCAGGTCTATTGCCTGACCCCGCCAATATCCCTGTGTGCCCCCCCAAAAAATGTTTGGGACTGCCTCTCGTGCCTGCTGTGCTGCCTTGCCTCATATCGCTGCCGCTCAGCTTTAGCTGCCTCCAGTTCTTCTTTAGGGCGGCGATATTCCCCAGCCTGTCTCCAGGGTCCCTGTCCTTCCAATATCTCCTCCCAAGTCCAGGAGTCCTGAACCCTCTGCTCCCTGTTACCACGCTGCTTGGTCCATTTGTGGTGGGTAGTTCTGTAATGATCGTCTGTGGAAGAAGGTGTGGACCAAAGCGCAGCGTGGTACGTGTTCATGATTTTTATTTGACTGAACACTAAAACAACAACGTGAATAAACGAAACCGAAACAGTCCTGTAAGGTGCAGAAAACACTAAACAGAAAATAACTACCCACAAGACACAGGTGGGAAAAGGCTCCCTAAGTATGGTTCTCAATCAGAGACAACGATAGACAGCTGCCTCTGATTGAGAACCACACCCGGCCAAACACACAGAAATAGAAAACATAGAATACCCACCCCAACTCACGCCCTGACCAAACCAAAATAGAGACATTAAAAGGATCTCTAAGGTCAGGGCGTGACAAACTGCTTTTGAAGGCTGAGCATTCTTCGTACTTCATCTCTTTTTCTTGGTAAGTCCTAAATAATACATATAGGCCACATTAAAGGTTTACAAACAATATTATCTCAACCTTTCAAACAGCATTACTTTGATCCTGTTCTCAGATAGCGTCTGCAATCTTAACCCATGACATCACCGTTGTGGTTTTTAATCAACCACGCTATCAGTGGCCCCCCGTTTAGAAGAAATCAATAAAAAGCAATCGGGTGTTTTAAAAGGTTGAATTTCTACCCCTGTTAAAATAAGACTTCTTCTTATGAGCAAACTGAGCCTGTTCTGTCTGAGGCTGGGTAGCCACATCTAGATAGAGCGAAATAGACTCTCTAGGTTTACAGGCTCTGTCCACACATGCACACTGCCTACACACTGCAGCTCCGTCGTCTGTGGAGTTGAGGGGAAGGCTTTTTAAAAATGGATGGAATTTGGCTTCAGTCCAAAAGGTTACTGTGATTCTAACTGGCTCCTTCCTCTCCCATGGCTCTGGCTCTGTGTTCGCTCTGTCTGTCTACTGATGCTCCCTCTCTCAGCTTTGTCATCGTGTGTGTGTGTGGAGTGTTATCATTGTTCTGCACCACAGACATGCATCCTGCAGAGAAGATACTAGTAGCAGGCAGGCATGCCAGGCTGGTAAGGTCTTAGGATGAACACGGGCCTGGTTTGTGATTTCTGAATAGAATAGTTGCAAAGTTTTATATTATTTTCGATAGACCGACAGACCGTGGTGCTGTGGGACCCCTCTTTTTCCACTTTTAACTCCCAGGGACTGTCATGTCCTTGGTTTTAGCCACTTAACTAACATTGATAGAGACATCGCTTCTCCCTTTGTTCTTCAGTCTTCCTGCTCTTTCACTCAAACCCAACCCCCGTTCTTTGTGTAAACAGCTGTCATATCTGTTCCGTCCGCTAGGGACGTTTTCCTTTATGACATAATTTGTAATCAATGTATGATTCATTCTGTCTATATGTAATACTGTGTGATTAGTTAGGTATTTAGTAAATAAATAATTAAACCCAATTTTGCATTGCTGATTCAACTTGTTAGCCAGTGTTCGTGAAGATAACCAAGAATTTACAACTTTCAGATGAGGTGACGATTAATATTGACTGCTATTGATGTAAAATATTACTAGGTCTTTAAGAGTTTATTCGGAACATAACAGATCTATAAATATTCTTAAGTGGTGCCCCGACTTTCTAGTTAATTACAGTTACATGATTAGCTCAATCAGGTAATATTAATTACAGAGAAAGGATTTTATAGAACAGCATGTCATATCACTTAATCTGGCATAGCCAAAGACACGACAACACAAATATTAATTTTCACAGTCTGCTGCCTCCAGTTTGTATGATGGCAATTTAAATATACTCCAGAATTGGGGCGGCAGGGTAGCCTAGTGTTTAGAGCGTTGGACTAGTAACCGAAAGGTTGCAAGTTCATATCCCTGAGCTGACAAAGTACAAATCTGTCGTTCTGCCCCTGAACAGGCAGTTAACCCACTGTTCCTAGGCCGTCATTGAAATTAAGAATTTGTTCTTAACTGACTTGCCTAGTTAAATAAAGGTAAAATAAAATGTTATGAAGAGTGATCAGATGAATTGCAATTAATTGCAAAGTCCCTCTTTACCATGCAAAATAACTGAATCCCCAAAAAACATTTCCATTGCATTTCAGCCCTGCCACAAAAGGACCAGCTGACATCATGTCAGTGATTCTCTTGTTAACACAGGTGTGAGTGTTGACGAGGACAAGGCTGGAGGTCACTCTGTCATGCTGATTGAGTTTGAAAAACAGACGCTTCAAAAGGAGGGTGGTGCTTGGAATCATTGTTCTTCCTCTGTCAATCATGGTTACCTGCAAGGAAACATGTGCCGTCATCATTGCTTTGCACAAAAAGGGCTTCACAGGCAAGGATATTGCTGCCAGTAAGATTGCACCTAAATCAATCATTTATCGGATCATCAAGAACTTCAAGGAGAGCGGTTCAATTGTTATAAAGAAGGCTTCAGGGCGCCCAAGAAAGTCCAGCAAGCGGCAGTTGATTCAGCTGCGGGATCGGGGCACCACCAGTACAGTACCAGTACATAGCTTGCTCAGGAATGGCAGCAGGCAGGTGTGAGTGCATCTGCACGCACAGTGAGGTGAAGACTTTTGGAGGATGTCCTGGTGTCAAGAAGGGCAGCAAAGAAGCCACTTCTCTCCAGGAATAACATAAGGGACAGACTGATATTCTGCAAAAGGTACAGGGATTGGACTGCTGAGGACTGGGGTAACATCATTTTCTCTGATGAATCCCCTTTTCCGATTGTTTGGGGCATCTGCAAAAAAGCTTGTACGGAGAAGACAAGTTGAGTGCTACCATCAGTCCTGTGTCATGCCAACAGTAAAGCATCCTGAGACCATTCATGTGTGGGGTTATTTCTCAGCCAAGGGAGTGGACTCACTCACAATTTTGCCTAAGAACACAGCCATGAATAAAGAATGGTACCAACACATCCTCCGAGAGCAACTTCTCCCAACCATCCAGGAACAGTTTGGTGACGAACAATGCCTTTTCTAGCATGATGGAGCACCTTGCCATAAGGCAAAAGTGATAACTAAGTGGCTTGGGGAACAAAACATTGATATTTTGGGTCCATGGCCAGGAAGCTCACCAGACCTTAATCCCATTGAGAACTTGTGGTCAATCCTCAAGAGACGGGTGGACAAACAAACAACTGACAAAATTATCTAAAGACACTGAAGCAGCAAACTTTGTGGAAATTAATATTTCTGTCATTTTCAAAACTTTTGGCCACGACTGTATATACTGTACTCTATACCATCTTTATTTTTTTTATTTTATTTTACCTTTATTTAACCAGGTAGGCAAGTTGAGAACAAGTTCTCATTTACAATTGCGACCTGGCCAAGATAAAGCAAAGCAGTTCGACAGATAAAACGACACAGAGTTACACATGGAGTAAAAACAAACATACAGTCAATAATGCAGTATAAACAAGTCTATATACAATGTGAGCAAATGAGGTGAGAAGGGAGGTAAAGGCAAAAAAGGCCATGATGGCAAAGTAAATACAATATAGCAAGTAAAATACTGGAATGGTAGTTTAGCAATGGAAGAATGAGCAAAGTAGAAATAAAAAATAATGGGGTGCAAAGGAGCAAAATAAATAAATAAATAAAAATTAAATACAGTTGGGAAAGAGGTAGTTGTTTGGGCTAAATTATAGGTGGGCTATGTACAGGTGCAGTAATCTGTGAGCTGCTCTGACAGTTGGTGCTTAAAGCTAGTGAGGGAGATAAGTGTTTCCAGTTTCAGAGATTTTTGTAGTTCGTTCCAGTCATTGGCAGCAGAGAACTGGAAGGAGAGGCGGCCAAAGAAAGAATTGGTTTTGGGGGTGACTAGAGAGATATACCTGCTGGAGCGTGTGCTACAGGTGGGAGATGCTATGGTGACCAGCGAGCTGAGATAAGGGGGGACTTTACCTAGCAGGGTCTTGTAGATGACATGGAGCCAGTGGGTTTGGCGACGAGTATGAAGCGAGGGCCAGCCAACGAGAGCGTACAGGTCGCAATGGTGGGTAGTATATGGGGCTTTGGTGATAAAACGGATTGCACTGTGATAGACTGCATCCAATTTGTTGAGTAGGGTATTGGAGGCTATTTTGTAAATGACATCGCCAAAGTCGAGGATTGGTAGGATGGTCAGTTTTACAAGGGTATGTTTGGCAGCATGAGTGAAGGATGCTTTGTTGCGAAATAGGAAGCCAATTCTAGATTTAACTTTGGATTGGAGATGTTTGATATGGGTCTGGAAGGAGAGTTTACAATCTAACCAGACACCTAAGTATTTGTAGTTGTCCACGTATTCTAAGTCAGAGCCGTCCAGAGTAGTGATGTTGGACAGGCGGGTAGGTGCAGGTAGCGATCGGTTGAAGAGCATGCATTTAGTTTTACTTGTATTTAAGAGCAATTGGAGGCCACGGAAGGAGAGTTGTATGGCATTGAAGCTTGCCTGGAGGGTTGTTAACACAGTGTCCAAAGAAGGGCCGGAAGTATACAGAATGGTGTCGTCTGCGTAGAGGTGGATCAGGGACTCACCAGCAGCAAGAGCGACCTCATTGATGTATACAGAGAAGAGAGTCGGTCCAAGAATTGAACCCTGTGGCACCCCCATAGAGACTGCCAGAGGTCCGGACAGCAGACCCTCCGATTTGACACACTGAACTCTATCAGAGAAGTAGTTGGTGAACCAGGCGAGGCAATCATTTGAGAAACCAAGGCTGTCGAGTCTGCCGATGAGGATATGGTGATTGACAGAGTCGAAAGCCTTGGCCAGATCAATGAATACGGCTGCACAGTAATGTTTCTTATCGATGGCGGTTAAGATATCGTTTAGGACCTTGAGCGTGGCTGAGGTGCACCCATGACCAGCTCTGAAACCAGATTGCATAGCAGAGAAGGTATGGTGAGATTCGAAATGGTCGGTAATCTGTTTGTTGACTTGGCTTTCGAAGACCTTAGAAAGGCACGGTAGGATAGATATAGGTCTGTAGCAGTTTGGGTCAAGAGTGTCCCCCCCTTTGAAGAGGGGGATGACCGCAGCTGCTTTCCAATCTTTGGGAATCTCAGACGACACGAAAGAGAGGTTGAACAGGCTAGTAATAGGGGTGGCAACAATTTCGGCAGATAATTTTAGAAAGAAAGGGTCCAGATTGTCTAGCCCGGCTGATTTGTAGGGGTCCAGATTTTGCAGCTCTTTCAGAACATCAGCTGAATGGATTTGGGAGAAGGAGAAATGGGGAAGGCTTGGGCGAGTTGCTGTTGGGGGTGCAGTGCTGTTGTCCGGGGTAGGAGTAGCCAGGTGGAAAGCATGGCCAGCCGTAGAAAAATGCTTATTGAAATTCTCAATTATGGTGGATTTATCAGTGGTGACAGTGTTTCCTATCTTCAGTGCAGTGGGCAGCTGGGAGGAGGTGTTCTTATTCTCCATGGACTTTACAGTGTCCCAGAACTTTTTTGAGTTAGTGTTGCAGGAAGCAAATTTCTGCTTGAAAAAGCTAGCCTTGGCTTTTCTAACTGCCTGTGTATAATGATTTCTAGCTTCCCTGAACAGCTGCATATCACGGGGGCTGTTCGATGCTAATGCAGAACGCCATAGGATGTTTTTGTGTTGGTTAAGGGCAGTCAGGTCTGGGGAGAACCAAGGGCTATATCTGTTCCTGGTTCTAAGTTTCTTGAATGGGGCATGTTTATTTAGGATGGTTAGGAAGGCATTTAAAAAAAATATCCAGGCATCCTCTACTGACGGGATGAGATCAATATCCTTCCAGGATACCCCGGCCAGGTCGATTAGAAAGGCCTGCTCGCAGAAGTGTTTCAGGGAGCGTTTTACAGTGATGAGTGGAGGTCGTTTGACCGCTGACCCATTACGGATGCAGGCAATGAGGCAGTGATCGCTGAGATCTTGGTTGAAGACAGTCGAGGTGTATTTAGAGGGGAAGTTGGTTAGGATGATATCTATGAGGGTGCCCGTGTTTAAGGTTTTGGGGAGGTACCTGGTAGGTTCATTGATAATTTGTGTGAGATTGAGGGCGTCAAGTTTAGATTGTAGGATGGCTGGGGTGTTAAGCATGTTCCAGTTTAGGTCGCCTAGCAGCACGAACTCTGAAGATAGATGGGGGGCAATCAGTTCACATATGGTGTCCAGAGCACAGCTGGGGGCAGCGGGTGGTCTATAGCAGGCGGCAACGGTGAGAGACTTGTTTTTAGAGAGGTGGATTTTTAAAAGTAGAAGTTCAAATTGTTTGGGTACAGACCTGGATAGTAGGACAGAACTCTGCAGGCTATCTTTGCAGTAGATTGCAACACCGCCCCCTTTGGCAGTTCTATCTTGTCTGAAAATGTTGTAGTTTGGAATTAAAATGTCTGAGTTTTTGGTGGTCTTCCTAAGCCAGGATTCAGACACAGCTAGAACATCCGGGTTGGCAGAGTGTGCTAAAGCAGTGAATAGAACAAACTTAGGGAGGAGGCTTCTAATGTTAACATGCATGAAACCAAGGCTATTACGGTTACAGAAGTCGTCAAAAGAGAGCGCCTGGGGAATAGGAGTGGAGCCAGGCACTGCAGGGCCTGGATTCACCTCTACATCGCCAGAGGAACATAGGAGGAGTAGAATAAGGGTACGGCTAAAAGCTATGAGAATTGGTCGTCTAGAACGTCTGGAACATAGAGTAAAAGGAGGTTTCTGGGGGCGATAAAATAGCATCAAGGTATAATGTACAGACAAATGTATGGTAGGATGTGAATACAGTGGAGGTAAACCTAGGTATTGAGTGATGAAGAGAGAGATATTGTCTCTAGAAACATCGTTGAAACCAGGAGATGTCATTGCATGTGTGGGTGGTGGAACTAATAGGTTGGATAAGGTATAGTGAGCAGGACTAGAGGCTCTACAGTGAAATAAGCCAATAAACACTAACCAGAACAGAAATGGACAAGACATATTGACATTAAGGAGAGGCATGCTTAGTCGAGTGATCAAAAGGGTCCGGTGAGTGGAGAGGTTGGTTGGTGATTTAGACAGCTAGCCAGGGCATCGGTAGCAAGCTAGCATAGGATGGAGGTCTGTTGTTAGCTACCTCTTGCGTTCCGTCAGTAGATTAGTGGGGTTCCGTGTGGTAGAGGGGATCAATCCAGATCACACAACAACAACAAAAATAAAAACAATAGATATAGTTATAGAGGCCCAAGAAGAAAACATCATAATAATAATATAAAAAAATAAAAAACAATTTTTTTATTTTTTTAAAAAGCCGGTAAGACAGCTAACGGTTAGCAGGCCGCAGATGGGCGTTCAGGTAACGTCGCGACGGAGAAGCCAGCCGAATAACTCCTTCGGGTAGATAACGTCTACTGCATCTTGCCTATGCCTTTTGGCCATTGCTCATCCATATATTTATATGTACATATTCTTATTCATTCCTTTACACTTGTGTGTAAAAGGTAGTTGTTGTGAAATTGTTAGTTTACTTGTTAGATATTACCGCATGGCACAAGCATTTCGCTACACTCGCATTAACATCTGTTAACCATGTGTATGTGACCAACACAATTTGATTGATTTTAGGGTATGTGTTTGTATTCTGTCTGTCTGTCTGTCTGTGTATGTTTCTATCTGTGTGTGTGTGTGTGTTTCTGTCTGTCTGGGTCTGAAGGAGACCGGTAATGATCAGACTATAAATCCAGGGGGAATAGGAGAGTGCTTTGTTTATATTTTAGTCTAGTGTTCGCTCACAAAATGGCAGCTTCTCGGCCACGCACAGATAAAGCATTCAGACAGTCACAGAGGCTCAGGGGACAGACCTCGAGGTCTCAGCTGCATCGTTTATTTAGCCCAAACACACTGCTGACCTCTCTGTGTCCTTCAGCCCCAGACACAGCTCCACAATGCTGCTAGACACACGGTTATTATTACCACTATTACTATGCCCATGGTTGGCGTCATTGTTTATTCATAGGCAACAATAGGAAAATAAATACTTGGAAATGTCAACAGTGATTTGATTAGAGATCATTTCCAATGAGTGATCTTCAATCAATTAGGACAATATAGAGGATCGTTCCATATTAGATTTGACGTTCACTCACATCTTTGTCAAAAAGATTCAGAAAGACTGGTTCAGATGGGGTTCTATTTTGTTTGGTTATATTTTTTCCTATTTTTCCCAGGGGGCGTGTGACCTGCTGCGAAGTTTCATCAGAATCCTGTACCTGTCCAAGTGTCTGCTGGGCCAGCTCCAGGGGGGAAGCAGGGAGATTGCCAAGGCTGCCCAGAGCCTCAACGAACTGGTTGAGTGACCGTTGCCTGTTCACCTCTGATACACTGCACTGTACTACTGACAGGGCTGCTCCAAGCCTCAACAAACTGGGTACTGTAATACTGACATGGTTAACTCACCGCATTTGGGCCTACTGTAAAGAGAGTGTAGATCAGGGATAGGCATCGCTAGTCCTGGAGTGTTTTTGATTTAACCGACCTGGAATGCCAGGTGTGTCGAATTTAGGCAATCGTTGAACTGATCAATTCGCTTAGTTGAACAAAAATCCTGCAGTACCTGTGGCACTCCAGGGACAGGGTTGTCTTCCCCCTGGTGTAGATGGTGATGAGATCACCAAGGGTGCCCAGATCAGCCTCAGCAAACTGGGTGAGTGACCCTGCTCATTCACTCTAATACTATTGACACTAAAGTGAAACTCCACTCATTTATGCCTACTGTAGAAGGTGTAGGTGGTGCTGAGATCACCAAAGCTACTCGGAGCCTCAAAGAGCTGGGTGAGTGACTTGTAGAAGAATGTTTGTACTGTAGGTTGAAGTTGCTCTTTGGTGAAGGGTAATCAAAAAAACACGGAGTGCTCTTCATATAATTACTTTTTTTTGGCAAGATTTTGTTATATTGAACGTGCTGTTGATAATAAAGACATTTGAATTATATGAAGAGTGCCTTTGTCCTCCGTGTTCTTTTAAGAACATTCTGATTTGACTCTGGGACACTGCTTCTGTCTCACTATAGCCTCTGCTTAGAACACACTAGGTTGGTAAATGCTGACGTACTCTTCACTGATTGGGGTAGTCACTTGAAGGTCACTGTTTTTTCATTTTTGTACATTTTATTTAACCTTCATTTAACTAGGCAAGTCGGTTAAGAACAAATGGTTATTTACAATGACGGCCTACCCCGGACGCAATTGTGCGCCGCACAATCACGGTCAGATGTGATGCAGCCTGGATTCGAACCAGGGACTGCAGTGATGCCTCTTGCACTGAGATGCAGTGCCTTAGACCGCTGCGCCACTCGGGAGCCATGTAAGGCTCCCAAGTATATACGGTTACTCAGGCTGGATTTGGCTTCAATCAAACCTATGATTGACAGACAGACAGACCCCATGTTCAAAGAAACCCAATTTTCCTTGATTATATAAAGAAACAGCACTTTTTTAACTACTAATAGTTTGATAAATAACTTTACTGCAGGAAGTAGATCCCAAACTCATTATTCATTTCTGCTGCACAGGAACAAGATGATATCCCACAGTGCGGATGTCCTGGTATTTACTTTAAGGTGTTTTTGGAGTGCAGTGTTGGCTAAGCAATGCACAGGGCTTGATTAATACCTGACCTATAGGCCAGGCTATATTGTGTAAATATAAATATACCCTTCTCTCTTTATCTGTGACAACAAGATAGCTGTCTTTTCTCCGCAAATGGATTTCAAAATGTTATACAATCGGAAACGTTTTTTCTTCTCCTGGAGAAAGGGGAGAGAGTCTCGCTGGACACCACAGCAGGCCCCAGCGAAACAGTCACAGGGGCAGGCAGACACTTTCTTTACAGGAATCATGAGGATAATGCACTTTACTGTTTGACCAAATCCTGGTTTTAGCATCCTAAAAGAATAGGGCGTTTTTTGAGTGACAGCTCGCACCGATGCGACCACCTAAAACAAATCTTACTCGCACAGCCAACTCAAAGAGCTCCCGAGCCAACTTTGACTCCCGAGTGGCGCAGAGGTCTAAGGCACTGCATCTCATTGCTTGAGGCGTCACTACAGACACTCTGACACCCTCGAATCTAGGCTGTATCACAACCCGGCAGTGATTGGGAGTCCCATAGGGCGGCGCACAATTGGCCCAGCGTCGTCCGGGTTTGGCCGGTGTAAGCCGTCATTGTAAATAAGAATTTGTTCTTAATTGACTTGCCTAGTTAAATAAAAAGGGTCACAAAATGGGACTCCATTTTTGCAGTCTGTAGCCCTGTTTTCAGGTATTCATGTGGTTGATTACCCCATTCATAGACACTAACTAATTTAGCGTCTATTGACGATAGTAACTTCTGACCGGAGGAGTTTTGTTAAGAGCCCCAATGCTTACTCTAAACATTCAATATACACTGCTCAAAAAAATAAAGGGAACACTAAAATAACACATCCTAGATCTGAATGAATGAAATATTCTTATTAAATACTTTTTTCTTTACATAGTTGAATGTGCTGACAACAAAATCACACAAAAGTGATCAATGAAAAAAAAAAATGTATCAACCCATGGAGGTCTGGTTTTGGAGTCACACTCAAAATTAAAGTGGAAAACCACACTACAGGCTGATCCAACTTTGATGTAATGACCTTAAAACAAGTCAAAATGAGGCTCAGTAGTGTGTGTGGCCTCCACACACTCCATGACTCAGGATGGTCTCCTGAGGGATCTCCTCCCAGACCTGGACTAAAGCATCCGCCAACTCCTGGACAGTCTGTGTGCAACGTGGCGTTGGTGGATGGAGCGAGATGTCCCGGATGTGCTCAATTGGATTCAGGTCTGTGGAATGGGCGGGCCAGTCCATAGCATCAATGCCTTCCTCTTGCAGGAACTGCTGACACACTCCAGCCACATGAGGTCTAGCATTGTCTTGCATTAGGAGGAACCCAGGGCCAACCGCACCAGCATATGGTCTCACAAGGGGTCTGAGGATCTCATCTCGGTACCTAATGGCAGTCAGGCTACCTCTGGCGAGCACATGGAGGGCTGTGCGGCCCCCCAAAGAAATGCCACCCCACACCATGACTGACCCACCGCCAAACCGGTCATGCTGGAGGATGTTGTGCTCAGTGTGAACCTGCTTTCATCTGTGAAGAGCACAGGGCGCCAGTGGCGAATTTGCCAATCTTGGTGTTCTCTGGCAAATGCCAAACGTCCTGCACGGTGTTGTGCTGTAAGCCCAACCCCCACCTGTGGACGTCGGGCCCTCATACCACCCTCATGGAGTCTGTTTCTGACCGTTTGAGCAGACACATGCACATTTGTGGCCTGCTGGAGGTAATTTTGCAGGGCTCTGGCAGTGCTCCTCCTTGCACAAAGGCGGAGGTAGCGGTCCTGCTGCTGGGTTGTTGCCCTCCTACGGCCTCCTCCACGTCTCTTGATGTACTGGCCTGTCTCCTGGTAGCGCCTCCATGCTCTGGACACTACGCTGACAGACACAGCAAACCTTCTTGCCACAGCTCGCATTGATGTGCCATCCTGGATGAGCTGCACTACCTGAGCCATTTGTGTGGGTTGTAGACTCCATCTCATGCTACCACTAGAGTGAAAGCACCGCCAGCATTCAAAAGTGACCAAAACATCAGCCAGGAAGCATAGGAACTGAGAAGTGGTCTGTGGTCACCACCTGCAGAACCACTCCTTTATTGGGGGTGTCTTGCTAATTGCCTATAATTTCCACCTGTTGTCTATTCCATTTGCACAACAGCATGTGAAATTTATTGTCAATCAGTGTTGCTTCCTAAGTGGACAGTGCGGGCTTGTTCGTCTGTTTTGTGTTAGAGTGTATTTTGTTTGCATTTTGGGTTTCGCGCTGTCCGTTTATATTTCTGTTCATTTGTTTTCCCCCTTTTGTTCATGTTATTTTTCCTGGACATTAAAGCGTGTTTTTCCCCACATCCTTTTGCTCTCTGCGCCTGACTCCACACCTCTTCACTCATTACACGTTACAGTTCCCTTTATTATTTTGAGCAGTGTACATGACTTGTGGTACTGTTTTGGAAACACAAGGAACGCATGTTTCATATCAACAAGAAGTCATTTTCAAAAAACAAAAGGCAAATTAATACACACCTTTTTTTTATAGGGTTTAGGGTTAGTGTTTCCACACGGCCATATCTCCATGTTACAGCGCTTGTTCACGGAAGACACAGCTAATTAGCACAGGTGGCGGTCTGTCTAGCATGCTCTGAACACCTGTGTGTAAGCTAACTGGGGAGGAAGTGTAGTTTGTCAACTGGAGGGCCACAGTGTATGGATCTGTGCAAAACTGCTTCAGGAAGTATCTTTTTTTTCATTTGAAAGATTCTTTCTCGCTGACATGAAAGATAAGGGCATATTAGCATATGTTTCGAAAACCGTTGCGAAAGCGATGGTTGAAGTTTCCTAAACGTTAATTCACGTTGTCGGAATTGTAGTTTACACGGAGCCAAATGTAGACAAATGTAATGGCTGAAAACCCTACATACGGAGAAGAAGGGTTTTCGAGAGCTTGGGGTTGATGTGCTTGTGCTCAATATTTTACATTTAGCTAGTTAGCTATAAAGTCATTCAGGGATACAATTTACCATTCAGTGTATGGATAAGGGATTGTGTATGGTAGGATCACCAGGCCATGGTATAGTCTCTGTATAGATTGCTATTGATTTTGGTATGAAATTAACCACGAAATAAGATCTTGTTTTTTAAAGTTGCGCAGTGTGATTATCTCTGAACGTCTCCCAAATGGCACCCTATTCCCTATGTAGTGCGCTACCTTTGACCACGTTCCTATTGGAACTCAGTGAGAGCCCTATGGGCCCTGGTCAAATGTAGTGCACTACATAGGGAATAGGGTGTCATTTGGAACGCATATTCAGTTATCACTGATTGTACCAGACGCAAGCCAAGTAGGCTAACAGAACAATGATGCGTTCTGTCCCGGTTTTCTACACTCTGTGCTGGTGACTCAACACTGAATCTAGTACTCTGTCTGCCAAGTGCAGAGCAAAGCACTATGCAAATGTGTTTATATGCTGTGGTTGGAGGGACATTTAACATTAACAGTAGTCTTCATTATACTGCAGTACCTTGACAGGGATTCCAGTGAATTTCTCAGAAAGCGTCTAATTGCATTGAACCAATGCAGGGAAAGAGAGGTGGTAGAGAAAATCAATGTCCCTTTCAGAAATCACATTGTACATATTTATTAGTTCTACTCCTGTTTCTCCATGCATGTGGCTTTTATAAGAGCTAGTACACACACACACACACACACACACACACACACACACACACACACACACACACACACACACACACACACACACACACACACACACACACACACTAGGGCTGTGACGGTCATGGAATTTTGGATGATGGTAATTGGCCAGCCAAATGACCCCTCTCTCTGTAATAACTGTTTAAATAGCAAAGAAATATATATATATATATTATGCCCATTTTATATATATTATGCCCATTTTCGCCTCTCCTCCGCTCCTGACTGCATGTTCTGCCAGAATGAATGAATAGAACAGGCGTCCCCATTGAAATCAATGATGGCAGAATAGGTGGATTGGCGGCACACATGATCCCATGTGGCTCAGTTGATAGAGAATGGCACTTGAAACGCCAGGATTGTGAGTTTGATTACAACGGGGGACCAAAAATGTGTGGAAAAGTTTGAAAATGTATGCACTCACTCTGGATAAGAGTGTCTGCTAATCGGCAGCAGCAAAAATACCACAACATTGCGAGTGTACACTTCGGAGCAAAGCAGGAAGCAACGGCAAGAAACGTACCTATCAATATGTGCTGTGATTTGTTGATTCAACTCAACTGACATTACAAAATATACATTCCATTGTATGAACCAGTTAACATAATTTGCATTAGCATTCTACGTTACCATGGAAATGATTGCATCACAATACCAGGCTACCATTGCGAGTGTACCCATGAGTTTACCAGTCAAGTCGCCAGGGTTAGAAGTTCCAAGCCCGTTCTATTCATTCTATTTCTATGCGTGCTGCTGTTGCATTGTCAGGGGTGCTGCCTCGTTTGCTACAACACCTTGCTTTTTTTCAGCAAGGAGCAACAAAGTTTCGTGTTACGAATGCACGTTGTCCTGTCTTCAGTCAGCTGTTCGTTCCAAATGATTTGTATTTATTTTTACGGTTGTCATGACGGTCTTCATCCATAACCATCGGTAATTGTGCCGGCTCAAACACACACATGCACGCACGCTTGCACACACGAGAGAACCACTGACACCAGGGGCTTTAGAGGAAGATATTGCTTGAACACACACAGACACTCCCCCACATATGTCTCACAGTCCTCTCTATCACACTAGCTAAGATTTGTTTGGTTGTTGACTCAGTAACTTCTCGTCCCGTAGAGCTGATTTGAGTGTGTCCACTTCATGTGGGGTTTCCCAGCTCCGTCAATACCAGAAATTGTTATTGTGGAGGGTTTCAGGACCAATCCTGTCCAATCTGGTTACAACTATACAATTGTTTTTAAAGGTGAGAGGTGGCGGTAGGCTACTTCAGGACCAATCCTGTCCAATCTAGTTTCAACTATACAATTGTTTTTAAGGGTGAGAGGTGGCAGTAGGCTACTTTTAGGCCTACCTGTTGAACTAGCCAATGATCTACTGTACAATGAGACTGGCAAAGCACAATGAATGGCCACCTCAGTACAGACTGCTGCCTGAATGGGAGCCGGAAGCTGGTTGAGTCACTGTTCTCTTGTTGGCATCATGCTGTCTCTCCTCCTCCTCTCCCTCTTTCTTGACTCTCACCTCCCTTTCCCTGTTTTGTTTTTAGCAAGCTTTTCAACGGAGCCAGAAATCAATCTCCAGCCAGTCATTTTCCGCCCCGGCCGATCGGTCTTCAGTCCACTCTCAGCCCCCTTTCTTCTACTGCCAGGACATCATAATCGGCCTGAGTTACAGGCCTGATACTGCTGCCGGCCTAATACAATCACACAGTACAGCACAGCACAGCCTAATGTGATTTGGAGTGCTTTCTTCTGTCAGCCTGTAGCACTGGGCAGGTAGTAGAGACGGAGGGAGAGCGTGAATAGGAGGAGACGAAGAGGGAGAGGAGGTCAGATGGGGGATGGGTGGTGGTGGAGAAAGAACCAGAGTGAGTAAACAAGGGATGGATGCAGGGATGAGGGGGGGGGGTGAATGTAATAAAGTGATTGAAGTGGATGCAGTGGCGGGGTGGAGGGGACACACACACACATACAGAGAGAGAGCGCAGCCTGCTGTTGTTGAGGACGGAATCAGAAGCTGCTATTCCCTTTATTTGCATTGATGTTGGACTGTGTAGCGTAGCCATCTATTGTAGGTTTGGCTTTGGCTTGGATCAAGTTTACTACAACGTTCAATATCTGCTACGTGAATCTGCTACTTGTAATGGAAAACAAACTATAAAACCAAAATATAAACGCAACATGCAACAATTTCAAATAGTTTACTGAGTTACAGTTCATATAAGGAACGAGATCAGGCTGGTGTTTGTGGCCCGAGGAATGTTGTCCAAATCCCCTTCAATGGCTGTGCGACGTTGCGGAATATTGTCAGGAACTGGAACACTCTGTCGTACACGTCGATCCAGAGCATCCCAAACCTGCTCATTGGGTGACATGTCTGGTGAGTATGCAGGCCATGGAAGAACTGGGACATGTTCAGCTTCCTGGAATTGTGTACAGATCCTTTGACATGCCGCCGTGCATTATCATGCTGAAGCATTAGGTGATGGCGGTGGATGAATGGACCTCAAGGTTTTTGTCACGGTATCTCTGTGCATTCAAATTGCCATCCATAAAATGCAATTGTGTTTGTTGTCCGTAGCTTATGCCTGCACGTACTATAACCCCACCGTCACCATGGGGCACTCTGTTCTCACTACGTTGACATCAGCAAACTGCTGGCCCACGCAACTACACGTGATCTGCTGTTGTGAGGCCGGTTGGACGTACTGTCAAATTCTCTAAAGCGAAGTCGTAGGCGGTTTATGGTAGAAACATTAACATAAAATTCTCTGGCAACAGCTCTGGTGGACATTCCTGCAGTCAGCATGAAGGAATGAGACATCTGTCACATTGTGTTGTATGACAAAACTGCACATTTTAGAATGGCCTTTTATTGTCCCAGCACAAGGTGCACATGTGTAGAGATCATGCTGTTTAGTCAGCTTCTTGAAATGCATCATCGTCAGTTGGATTGATTATCTTGGCAAAGGAGAAATGCTCACTAACAAGGATGTAAACGAATGTGTGCACAAAATTTGAGAAATAAGCTTTTTGTGCGTGTTTAAAACTTCTGGGATCTTTTTTTTTCAGCTCATGAAACATGGGACCAACACTTTACATGTTGCGTTTATATTTTTGGTCATTTTATTTTCAATGAGACTGCATGGGACTTTATTATCAAGCAATAACCCGGTGGTATGGCATTGTCTCATTTGACTCAATATCTTTGACTTATTTTAATCTACCTGTGTCAATGTCGTCTTCCTCTCATATCTCTGCTTTTTTGTTTTCCTCCGCTTTTGGACCACAGCCCCTGTGTGTCAGTCAGAGCAGATGAAGTGTCAGTCACTGTGGTAACCGTCAGTCACAGCAGCCAGCCCTAGAGACCAGCTATAATGACACAATGGTCCTGAATGTCAGTCAGACAGCGGCTACTCCCATGGGAGAGGGGGGGGAAGGAAGGAAGGAGGGATAAGAGAGAAGAGAGGGAAGATTGAAGAAAGAATGGGGATGGAAAGGCAATTCATTGTGTTCAATTTATTTGCAAAGTGTGAGTGGCAGTTGGCTAAGCCATTGAGAGGCCCAGCACCACACCACAACTCTCCTCAAATGAGCTAGACCCTTTTTGGTCATACACGACAAATGCACAACAACCTTTTACATAACAACCCTGGCACACAGAACACTCCAGAACACTAGAACACGCATGGCCTCAGGAATCAAAAGCCCTCCTCTTATCAGCCATGTGCGACCCTGGGCTGAGTGTTGGGTGAGAGGGAGAGGGAACAGAGGAGAGAGAGATGCTGTATAGAGAGAGTGAGAGATGGAAAGAGAGAGCGGTGGCCTGGTGTGCAGTAAGTGAGCTAAGAAGGTGGGAAATGTTGTGGTCCAAGTACCAGAGGTGGATATTTCAGTCAGATAGGCCTACTCCGAGTAGTTTTCCAGGTAGCACCCGAGATGACGTAAAGGATTAAGATGATGTCACCAAACACCCTCGGAAGTATTCATGAGAAGTTAAACAAATTGTTCCAATCCATTCGGCTCCGCAGCTGGCAATGCTGATAGGTCTATATTTCCTGAAGAATGTTGGAGGTTTTGACATCTCTGTCTCGGCTCATCTTTCTTCATCTCATTCTAGAATAGAATTCTGCTCCTCTCCGGTCTGATGACTCAGAGTTCTGTGAGACTGATCGCTTATACAGGCGAGATTACTGCTACTTCAGAGAGGATAGTGGTTCAATGTATCCTCCTCGGCACTCTACTCATGTAGACCGATAGCCGAGGCCTATATAAAGAATAGGCTTGATGTTTCCGACCAATGAAATGTAGCCTGGAATCTAACCTTTGTGAACCTGTGCAGTGTGCACATCCTCTATGTAGGCATAGGAAATCAGTCAAGTTGTGAAGATTGTGGTACAGTGTTGGTTTGTCTATGCGTTACCCATCTACTTCATATAGACAAGTGGTTCTTGCCTTCATTTAGTAATGGCGCCTGAGGAGCGAGCCAACCTGTAATGAACAGTTAGATGGCTCTTCAATCAACTTCGCCAACCTGCCTTTAGTGCTGCTTGCTGGCAAACAGCCAACCAAGTACCCAGCTTATTATTGTCTCTTAAAATGCACATGGAGACGGAGTGATTTTTAGGAGACTCAGGGGGCCGTTCGATGAGGGTTCTAAAACGGAAAGCCTGGCTGCATTCCATACCCAAAGCATACAGCCACTCTATGATCTCTACAGAGTGGCTGTATGACGCTCCGCCAAACTGTTCCACACAGTTTATTTTTGCACCCCGGTCTCTTCCTGACCTCACATGGTGCCTCGACTGATGTGGCATATGACCACACCCCACAAGTTGTCAACATCCCCTCATCAAAAAATAATTTCTCAAAGGAAATGTATCCTGTTATCTCATTGGCCGAGAGATATGAGAGGGATGTTCATTTTTACATACACTTGCCCAATACAAACATTGCAAGGACATTGAATGGCAGAATGTGTTTAGCCGTGAATGCATTACAGTATATGAGGCAGTATGAGTCATTCAATGGTATAATAAAGCCAAGTGTTTAACTTTCTCACATCCCCTCCCCTTCCTAGCTTCTATATGCCCTCTTTCAGCGGAATAGATTGCTTGGTATAGTGCATAGGTATTGTGTGTGTGACGGTGACGGTGACAGCATCTCTCCGACGCAGAAGAGGGAAAACCACCATGACCTTGCCGTGTCATGATGGTGGCGGGAAGGGAGAGTGATTGTGATGCGTCGCCTGCCACAGCCACCCGTTATCATATAGCTAACAGTCCTAGCCTTGGTAATCACAAGGCATCAAGCGTGGGAGAGAGGGGAGCTCGGCAAAGGCAAGTGTTGTGGCGAGTGTTTTGTATCAGTACCTCATAGCCCGTGACCAGACCCCTTCACAATCACCCCCCCCCACTTGCCCCATCCTTGCTAAGCGCTATGGCCCACAGTAGGTCTGAGTCCTCACTCACTCACTCACTCACTCACTCACTCACTCAATCAGTGTCCTCCAACTCCAACCAGAAAATACAGATTGATTTGCCAGTTGGCCTCAGTGTGATTATGAAAAGAAGCAGGCTGCAGTTTTGGCAGCCATGTTGTTCTCTTCACCCCGACCTGTGGCTAGATGGCTAGATAATAAGAGAAGCAACATAACAGCTGTGTTATGGCCGGTAGAGCAGCTGGAGTCACCTCAGGATGGTTAGGCTACAGGTGCTGATTATGTGTTGAAATCACAAGGTCACGTCTTAGTAATGCTGTGATTAGTTTTCAGATTGCAGACTCTCGCTGAGGTTGCAAAGTGCTGCTGGCCTCTTTCTATCCCTCCATCTTACACTAAATCACACATATAACAGGCACATGGAAAGACACTCTCAGAGGACAGGAAATGGGAAGTGGAATTTCACATGTAAGTATTTGTGGCTTTACACTGGCTAGATGTCCTCAGTGCCTAAGTGGACAAGTTTACGAAAGCATTATAAAGTGGAGTATATGTGACAGAAGACCCTTTAACCAGAATACCCAGTAAAATCCGCTCTAAACTTTTTTCACGTTATTTATTATAAAAGGACAAATACTTAGGGCTTAACGGAAAGAGTCACCCATTTTTAAATGTTCTATCATATTTGTCTATCTCTGAGCTGGGTTCTATCGATTCCAGGGGTCATTTAATGTTTTCCTGTTTATCTGAGCTATTAGCCATTCAAGCAGGCAGAAACACAGTTGGTATGATGCATTTCGCTCATAGCTCAGAGATGCACAAATTTCATAAAATATTCAAAATGGGTGAATCTTTCCTTTATGTGTTGTAAACATATATTTATTCTATACACTGTACATGACTATACACAATAATTATGTTACGATTTATAACAACACCATGCAGTACGGTACTTAGTTTAAATTGTCCTTGACGCCACATCAACCTCTTAGAATAAATAGTAACACATGATCCCCTTTAGGGTAACTATACAGGTAAAACACTTCCATTTACATTACTGCTTTGGATAAGTGGTTTCCCCTTTTTAAATGAGTTCCTGATAATGTTTTGTCACCTTGTATGAGTGTCCATTGCTTATTCCATTTTATTCTTATTTCACGTCCTCATAATCCACATTGTCTTATTCTACATCTTCTGAACAGAAGCTGTTCTATCTTGACCTTGGCTCAGACGCATGTCTACCAACTCCCTCTAGCCATGCAGATATTCAATGGCTTCTCAGAAATGGTCTTTATTCCACTTTCTCTGAAGATGGACATCCCATTATCCCACTCTGCCACCTCTGTTGAGAGGTATGTCTTTCGGCCTAACAAGTGCCTCCAAGCCGATCTTCACGATCTCCTTTTTATTTATTTTTTACATTTTATTTAACTAGGCAAGTCAGTTAAGAACAAATTCTTATTTTCAATGACGGCCTAGGAACAGTGGGTTAACTGCCTGTTCAGGGGCAGAATGACAGATTTGTACCTTGTCAGCTCGGGGATTTGAACTTGCAACTTCCAGTTACTAGTCCAAAGCTCTAACCACTAGGCTACCCTGCCGCCTTATCAAGGTTGACAGACGATGTTGTTTTGTTCCAGGTCCTGGGAAGATAGACACTTCTGCCTGACCTCAGTCTCCTCGAAGGTGACTTTCTTGTTGTTCCTCTTGGGGTCAATCCAGGAGTTGTGAATGACCACGTTGTTGGGCATGGGCTCAGCCTCCACCACGGACACCACCCTCTTCTTCATCTTGCTCTTCAGCACCTTCTGGAACTTCTGCCTGGTGAAGGCGTAGAGCAGTGGGTGAAAGATGGTCGTCCCGTAGGCCATGACCAGGAAACCCAACCGCAACTTGACCGTGAAGTCTGAGGGCCCTGCGCTGAGGATGACCGTGTTGAGAACTGTTATGGGCGTCCAGCAGAGCAGGAAGGTGGAGATGATGAGTAGGGACATCCTGAAGACGCGTTTCTGCCTCTCCCGCCGTTCCCGGTGGCGTTTAACGGCCCTGCGCAGAGCCATGAGGACGGAGACGGAGGTCCGCATGGACAGGACAGCAGGTGGGTTTCCGCCCCCTCTGACTGCCCCGCTGCCCTGGGACGCATCTGTAGATTCCACCTGCGTTGCGGTGGTCAAGGAGATGGTCTTCTTCTTGCGGGGCTTCTTCTTGGGCTGGTTGTGTTGGAAGCGGGTCCCGATGCGGATGTTCAGGGCCTGGAGTATCTTGTAGTAGGTCACCAGCATGACTACGGCCGTGAAGAAAAAGATGGGGATCTGAGCCAGGAGGTGGTAATACAGCCCCAGCTCTGTGTAGTACTCGTTCGTATGGACCACAGAGGCGACTGCAGTCTGGTTGACGGACTCCGAGCCAAAATCGCTGAAGAAGCCCACCTCCATGAAGGGGACCAGGAAACTGAAGAAGGACATAGCCCAAATCAAGCCCAGCAGAGCCACGGCGCGGCCCATGGTTAGCATGCGGTTGGCCGGACGCACTGAGATGTCGTAGCGGTCGACGGTGATAGCTAGCACGTTCGAGGCAGTGGCTACACTAGCGAAGGAGACACAGGCCTCGTGGAAGCAGCAGACCAGCGCCGTATCAGCCTCTAGGGGGAGGAGTATTACCACGGCAGTCAGAGGGATGCAAGACACACAAACCTGGAACCAGAGAGATAAATAAGGATTAAGATTATCATTAGTTAAATTTGTCTCCTTCTACAGCAGATATAGTGGCTTGCTTCCTGAAAAATCTTGAGATTTGTCACAGAGTAATTGCACTGCAATCATCTCATTCTAGACACTCACTGGAATTGTCCCTAAACATTGATTTAAGGTCAGTTTTGTGTTTTCCCTCCCAATGGTTAAAGTTTGTATTTTCAATGTATTAACTGATCCGAGGTCTGTGCCTAATGGAAACATCAAAGACTGACACTCACTAGTACGTCTAGGACGTGCAGATTCATGGTGACGATGTTGGACACGGAGGTGATGAGGTTCTGCTTCATGCAGTAAAGGACCAGCACTGTCAGGTTGCTGCTTAGGCCCAGCACGATCTCTAGCAGCAGGAACCCTGTCAGCGACACCTGGAAATCCGGAGGGTAATAGCATTTTGTTTTACGATAATCATAGTATCACAATAATAGTATTGTAATAACTGTTTGTGTCGAGATAACCAATTTCATACTGATATCTGCTTTCATTGCGATATGCTTTAATCGGGATATCTGCTTTCATTGCGATATGCTTTAATCGGGATATCTGCTTTCACGATAACTGACGTTGAAATACATTTACCCTCTTAATTAAAGTAGAAGGGGTATACATGTAAGCATGTACCTGGAAGCTGACGGGGTAGGGGGCGGCAGACTGGGTCATATCAAGGTCAGAGGGTGCTGAGGTGTCGAGGACAGTCACGTTGCTCATGGTGGCTTCTGAGATCAGCACAGGAGGGGTATGCATTATCCTAGAGAGACATGGTGACACGCAGAGAGAGGAGGAGAGAAAGATCAGGCCAGATACTGATTGCATTACCTTATGTATAGTGGGAGAGAAAGGTGTTGTGTTTCACCACAGAAGTGTATCGTATGCATGACTACTGACTGCCTCTCATCTATGCCTTACGTGTCTCATTGTCATTTCCTGATGAACTAGGTTATATGGGAGCATACAACAGTGTAGAAGAGGCTATTTCTATTCCTTTTAAATCTCATCTAGCTGATCTGTCTATCTATCTGTCTGGCTGTCTTTGTGAATTTGTCTGAGTGTATTTGTACCTCACTGGGATTCCATTTAGTGTGAAATGTGGCCAATGTGTGAACCTTTTCAAGTGTGGAAGTTTCAATCTCAAACAGATTTTGTGATGTCATCTTGATGGAATCTTTCAAAAGGTGGCAATTAAAAATCCAAAAGCCAATTTCCACAGTTTTCCGCTGTGCTCCCAAAAACAAATGGTGTTCTGCCGTGTGTGATAATAAGATTTTCGCTTTGTGGAAAGAGTGAAAATGAGTACACTCCCTTTATCCCTTCATTGCTGACACCTTTTATCTAGTGTTATGTTGTTAGCTGACTCGAACTAATAGTGCTTCGCTTTAGTCAGTCGTGTCAGTGTTTTGTTGTTACGCTAGGCTTAGAGTTGTGTTTGTGGTTACTTTTGATCAATGTGTCCATGTTCTTTAGGTATTTCGCTTCATGAACGTCCTTGCTTTGCTTTCATGTCTAGATATAACACAGTTTCCCGTGTGATCTGCCCAGAGGCTGGTCATGTCCTGAGAAACTATCCAGAAACCAGACAGTCCTTTTGTGGCTCAATAGGCATTTATATTGCAGACACACTGTACTCACCTCTCCCTCGTGTGCCGTCTCCCCTTCAAGAGTCCATGAACCAGCCGGAGCCGACTTTCTGAGGCCCCGACAGGAAATCACAAGAACCAACCATAGTTCTGTAGTAGTAATGCTTTTGTAGTAGTAGTAATACTCATGCAGTAAATCTCCACTTGGCGCACTTTTAATCCTGATGGTGCAGCCTTTTGTCTAAATAATGGGAGTATTATGATGCAGATGAGTGCAGTTGGGGCCAACTGAAACTGTGTTTCTTTGGATCCTTCCTTTTTCTATTTCAAACTCAGCTCCACCACGAGAGAAAGACCAGTCCACCTTCAAAACATTTCTCCATTTACTTTACCCAGAGGCTGTATACAACAGTGATGGATCACAGAGGACGGCCCTATACTCTCGTACATCCAATAAAAAACACTGTATTCCGGTTTGGGGAAAGCGCCGAGGATTCATTAAACGCAGGAACACACGCACTCGTCGTCCGCGGTGGGCAGGGAGAGGATGTGCATCGTAGCATCCAGCCACGTGGTTTTACTAAATTAATGGTTTCTTTTAGGCAGCTGCTTGTCGTCCTTTTGTTATTTGATCTGTAGTCCTCCTCGGATCTTAACAGAGGCAGAGCAGTGCCTGGCTGATACTCAACTGTCCCTCTTCCTTCTGTACGGATTCCCTCCGACACCCTTCAGAAACACCCCTCCATCACCTTCCAGAGAGGAGAGTAAAGGTCAATGGCGTTTGCGTCTCCTCACACTTTGTAATTCCACTGGGGTGAGGCAGGATCACCTCAGTGCTGTGGCACCTTATACAAAGTCAGACCAGGCTGGGAGGAAGGTCATTAGCTGCTTTGGAGAGAGAGAGGAGAATATATTACAACACTGGGCCATCAGCTATGTGGCATTTGGTGCGCGCTCTCTCTCTCTCTTTCTGTCACAGAGTAGGAGAGTGGGACAAATCAGGGGATGACATCATCCTTCCGTTTATTTTTCCTCCCTCAATCGTCGTCCTGGAGAACAAAAAGATGGAGAGAGGAAGAGACGTAAATGAAAGGAGGATAATGAATGAGAAGAAAGTGTGTCATGATATTTCAGCCCCAAATGATCATTGTCCAGACAGTCTGAGCTGTATCAGTAGGTTAAATCAACCCAGTGATAGATCTGCCTGTCTGTTGTCATTGTGTGTTTTGTTAATAACCTCTAATCGGGTTTGTATTGAATTAACCCCCCCCCCCTAGAAAAGGGGATGGAGAGAGATGGAGAGACACAGAGAAAGGTGATCTGACTCTTGTTTGATTCCTAGTGGATGTCTTACTTATTATACCTTTGGCTATTCAAGGCCTGTCATGCGTTTGTTTGACAAATGAGCCCTCAGCCTTTGAACTGGTCCTTTGTGCAGGCCCCCTCCCTCTGTCATCTTGCTCTCTCTCTCTCTTTCTTTCTCTCTTCATCTCTCTCTCCATCTTTTGCTGTGTCTGTCTGTGTGTGAACAGAAGCTTAAGAGGGCCAGAGACTAGCAGTGCTACTGGGAGAAGAGACAAGCTCGTATGTCACAGAGCATATGACAGTGTATGATCCGTATGACACAGAGCATATGACAGTGTATGATCCGTATGACACAGAGCATATGACAGTGTATGATCCGTATGACACTGAGCATATGACAGCGTATGATCCGTTTGAAACAAAGCATGTAACTGCGTATGATCCGTTTCACACAGAGCATGTAACAGCATATGATCCGTATGACACAGAGCATATGACAGCGTATGATCCGTATGACACAGAGCATATGACAGCGTATGATCCGTATGTCACAGAGCATATGACAGCGTATGATCCGTATGTCACAGAGCATATGACAGTGTGTGATCCGTATGACACAGAGCATATGACAGCGTATGATCCGCATGACACAGAGCATATGACATCATATGATCCGTATGACACAGAGCATATGACAGCGTATGAGCCATATATCACAGAGCATATGACAGCGTATGATCCGTATGACACAGAGCATATGACAGAGTATGATCCGTATGACACAGAGCATATGACATCGTATGATCCGTATGACACAGAGCATATGACAGCGTATGATCCGTATGTCACAGAGCATATGACAGCGTATGATCCGTATGTCACAGAGCATATGACAGTGTGTGATCCGTATGACACAGAGCATATGACAGCGTATGAACCGCATGACACAGAGCATATGACATCATATGATCCGTATGACACAGAGCATATGACAGCGTATGAGCCATATATCACAGAGCATATGACAGCGTATGATCCGTATGACACAGAGCATATGACAGCGTATGATCCGTATGACACAGAGCATATGACAGCGTATGATCCGTATGACACAGAGCATATGACAGCGTATGATCCGTATGTCACAGAGCATATGGTTTTGTTTCTGTAATATCACGCAGTGGCACTTCACACAGAGGTTAAGCCACTGGCTTTCAGTTATTCACTTGCACGCATGACAGCTCACAGTGCACTCTGAGAAGGTGGGTGGGTGGGTGTGTGTGTGTGAGATGAATGGAAGGCTCAGGCTGTTATGAGAACGGTGTGTTTTGCACAAAAGCCCCCGTGCTCCGCTCCACTCTAAGAGCAAGGCTTTAGAGACACCGCTCTCATAAGTGATGCTTAACATTATCAGAGTGTTGAGTAAGTGGGCAGGCAGGAGAAGGAGCAGAAATATAATCCCTTTGGATGAGACTGTGTGCTGTATTGGTCGAGTTATGTCTCTACTCTGTGACTGTAGGCTGGCGGAGCAGACAGGCAGAGACGATACTAGAGCACTATGGTACTGTACGTGCAGTGAGTGCACACGGCTGGTGGTTCTTTGTCTGTTGGTACAATACGAGTGAGAAGTTTGCAGGCTTTTTGCTCCAGTTGTTCTTTTGAACTCTGCTGATAATGTGCACGTACTGTACAGTATGGTGGTGTTTTGTGTTTTGACAACCGTTCCTCACGGTTCAGTAGAGGTAGAAAATGAGAGTGCTTTTGGAAAGAAGTCATTACTGTTGTCATTTTGAGTTAGTTTTTGAACGCATCTGAAATGCATTTATTTGCTTCAGTGTACAGACTGACATTCATTATCAAGCGCGCTATTGTAACAGAGAATGGAGGAATCAGTGCAGTGATAGATGTTTACCTTGTCCTCTGAGGTAGTCGCGTGTGCGTGTCTCCGTCCTCTACCTCACAGCACTGTCAGCATAGATAGCCAGGTGGAACACTCCCTCCCAGGTAGAGTGAAGGAGGACGAGAGAGCGAAAGAAAAGGGCCTGAAGCCGCTGAGGCGGTTTCTGGCTGTGCGTGACGGGTAAGATGGTGTAGTTAAGTCCTCAGGGTGTGTAAGGATCCAGGCTGGAGTAGAGAGATCACTGTTCTGCTCTCTGGCTGTGCTGCGCTCTCCTCTCCTTCTCCCACTCTCACTCGCTCCGTCTCGGAGCACTAATAGCCCTTCCTACTCACCTCGCCCACCCTCCCTCCCTTCTCTGGCAGCATGTCTCTCACACTTTCTATTTCTCTCTGTATCATCCTTTCGCGCTCAACATTTTCCCTCTCTCTCTCACTCTCTCTATCAACCCCCTCTCTTTCCCTATTCTCTCTTCCCCTCTCTACATCTCCTCTTTTCTCTGATTGGTCTCATGTAACAGGTCCCTCATTTCATCCTTTCGTTAGCTTTGAGCAGTCTTTAGTTCAGTGTAGTATTGTGTCTAGTGTAGGGGTAGGCAAGTAGATTTAGCCTGGGGGCGGAACATTATTATAATAATAATATAATTATATTATCATGTACACTGCAATTATAATGTACACTGAAAATTGACCATAACTAAGCCCAAGAAATTGTATTTGAAAATAACTATTTAATTCCTTGATTACATTGAGACACGATCACGTCTCTTTTTTTATTTGTGGGAATAATTTTAAGTTTCCTAAATTAAAATAGTTTTTTGTTGAAATCTTGATGATTTTACAGTATATATTTTTTTACCCCAAAAATATTCAGTCGTGGGCCAGTTTTGGGAGGTCTGTAGCCCACTGCTCTTGTGTGTCTGTAGCCTAAGTGGCACTAGCTCCACAGACAGACATGACACCTATCAAGCCTGTGTTGTTCAGTAATGGCTATTTTCTCCACGTAAGCTCTGGAACACAGTCATTAGGATTCACATTCCACAGATTGGCCCGGTTTCAGTACTGAAATTGGGATGTCAATGTCAGGCAGAGGATAATGATGTCATATTTTGGCAGGAAATGGACAAATTAAAGAGGAGCTGTCTCTGTCTCAACTCTGAGGCTTCAGAGCACATACTGTTTTCTTCAGAGGGTGTTTTCCACTGGTGCCGGTGTCACTAGATTGAAGGAAGACATCTCGGAAATGTGCCAAAGGTCTATTTTTTTTAAATATTTTTTTTCAAAATGATCTCTGTCGCTTTCTTTCTCCCCCCTCCCCCCTCCCCCCCTCTCTCACTCTTTGTGTCTTTCTCCCTCTCTTTGTCGCCATGCCAGTCTGTGTGTTTGCACTCTCTAGAAGACCGGGCTCGGCAACTGTGGCGAGTGTAATGGTACTTGAACCCTAGGGGACTTTTGGCCAATCATCGGTTGTTATACACCTGTCTGATAGGACAGACATAATTACCCTCAATCCATTAGTCACACTAGCCTGGTTGCCAGATCCGACTGTTTTATCTAACTCTTTTGTTGATTTGAATGCCAAATGACACTGTGAATGACAATGGAGTTGGCTAATTTATGAAGAATATCTGGCAACATGACCAGGTTAGATTGGATGCAGCCTGTAGGGAATATACAGCTCTGGAAAAAATGTAAGAGACCACTGCAAAATGATCAGTTTCTATGGTTGTACTATTTATAGGTATGTTTTTGGGTAAAATTTACATTTAGTTTTATTTTATAAACTACTGACAACATTTCACCCTAATTAAAAATTTAAAATATTGTCATTTAGAACATTTATTTGCAGTAAATGACAACTGGTCAAAATAACAAAAGATACAGTGTTGTCAGACCTCGAATAATCCAAGGAAAATAAGTTCATATTCATTTTTAAACAACACAATACTAATGTTTTAACTTAGGGAGAGTTCAGAAATCAATTGCGTCTTGTTATGCTCTCCACCATACTTTCACATTGATGTTGGGTGACTTTATGCCATTCCTGAGTGTAACAATTCAAGCTGCTCAGCTTTGTTTGATGGCTTGTGACCATCCATCTTCCTCTTGATCACATTCCAGAGGTTTTCAATGGGGTTCAGGTCTGGAGATTGGGCTGGCCAATTGTCCTGCTTGTCCTGCTGGAAAAAAACGATTCCGGCCTTGCTGAAGCACCCCCAAGATCATCCCCGATCCTCCACCAAATTTCACAGTGGGTGCGTGACACTGTGGCTTGTAGGCCTCTCCAAGTCTCACATCAGGCAGATTTGTCTTTGTGAAGGACGCATGAATTAAGCCACGCACAAGGTTGTCCTGGAAGAAAACTTGCTTCCTTCTGCTCTGACAATGTTCCCCGACCCTGAGGATTGGTTTTTCCAGCAGTACAATGCTCCATGCCACAAGTTTTGTGGACTACTAATGACCATCAGCAGTATCACAGTGTGGAGAAGCCTAATTACCGTGACTAAACGGTCACGTGGAATTTGACTGCCATCATGATTCTTGACTACCGGTGTGGCGTTTAATACGGTCACAATAACAGCCCATGTCACATCTGGAGGAAACCTGGCATCATCCCTACGGTGAAGCATGGTGGTGGCAGCATCATGCTGCGGGGATGTTTTGAACAGAGCAAAGTACAGAGATATTCTTGATGAAAACCTGCTCCAGTGTGCTCAGGACCTCAGACTGGGGCGAAGGTTCACCTTTCAACAGGAAAGCCACACAAAGCACGCAACCAAGACAACACAGGAGTGGCTTTGGGACATGTCTCTGAATGTCCTTGAGTGGACCAGCCAGAGTCCGGACTTGAACCCGATCTAACATCTTTGGAGAGACCTGAAAATAGCTGTGAAGGAACGCTCCCCATCCATCCTGACAGAGCTTGAGAGGATGTGCAGAGAAGAATGGGAGAAACTCCCCAATAGCAGTGTGCCAAGCTTGTAGCATCCTACCCAAGAAGACTGCAAACATTGCAAACACACATACTCTAGGGCTGCACAACGTGCAGAATATCGAATTGCACATTTTTTTTTGTCAAATATTGCGTTGGCCATTTCACTTGCGATATAGATCAAAACACTTGGTCATCTGTTGGAATCATAGAAATCGAATGATTTATATTAAGAAACAAAGTGAAAAGCTTTGTACAATCCGTTGACTGCATTTGACCTAACAGAACAGCATGCAAACTAACAAATGGAGGAAGCTATAAAAACAGATGTTAAATGAGTGTTCTGTCAATCACCGCATTCTTATCGGCAGACTCAACAGCCTTGGTTTCTCAAATGACTGCCTCGCCTGGTTCACCAACTACTTCTCAGATAGAGTTCAGTGTGTCAAATTGGAGGGCCTGTTGTCCGTACCTCTGGCAGTCTCTATGGGGGTTCCACAGGGTTCAATTCTTGGGCCGACTCTTTTCTCTTTATACATCAATTATTGTCGCTCTTGCTGCTGGTGATTCTCTGATCCACCTCTACACAGACGACATCATTCTGTAAAGTTCTGGCCCTTCTTTGGATATTGTGTTAGCAAACCTCCAGAATAGCTTCAACGCCATACAACACTCCTTCCATGGCCTCCAACTGCTCTTAAATGCAAGTAAAACTAAATGCATGCTCTTCAACTGATCGCTGCCCGCATCCGCCTGCCCGTCTAGCATCACTGACTATCCTACCGATCCTTGACTTCAGCAATGTCATTTACAAAATAGCCTTCAACACTCTACTCAGCAAACTGGATGAAGTCTATCACTGCGACCTGTATGCTCTCGTTGCCTGGCCCTCACTTCATACTCGTTGCCAAACCCACTGACTCCAGGTCATCTATAAGTCTTTGCTAGGTAAAGCCCTGCCTTATCTCAGCTCACTGGTCACGATAACAGCACCCACCCATAGCACGCGCTCCAGCAGGTATATTTCACTGGTCATCCCCAAAGCCAATTCCTCATTTGGCCGCCTTTCCTTCCAGTTCTCTGCTGCCAATGACTGGAACGAATTGCAATAATCCCTGAAGCTGGAGACTCATATGTCCCTCACTAACTTTAAGCATAAGCTGTCAGAGCAGCTTACCGATCATTGCATCTTTACATAGCCCATCTGTGAATAGCCCACCTAACTACCTCATCCCCATATTGTTATTTGTTTTTGCTCCTTTGCACCCCAGTGTCTCTACTTGCACATCTATCACTCCAGTGTTTAATTGTTAAATTGTAATTATTTCATCACTATGGCCTATTTACTGCCTTACCTCCCTAATCTTACTACATTTGCACACACTGTATATAGACTTTTCTATTGTGTTATTGACTGTAGGTTTGTTTATCCCATGTGTAACTCTGTTGTTTGCGTTGCACTGTTTTGCTCTATCTTGGCCAGGTCGCAGTTGTAAATGAGAACTTGTTCTCAACTAGCCTACCTGGTTAAGTAAAGGTGAAGTGGCATTTAAAAAATATTGCATGCAATATGGATCTCTTGCGATTTTTATGTGAATTGGATGAATTGTGCAGCCCTAACACCCATAAATGTTTGATGCTGCTACTAATATTGGTACCCCATATCCAACCCTGTCCCCTGATGCCGCTACAGGCTGCTGTTTGCTTGGGTTTCTCTACCTTTTCCCTATTTCAGGTGTGTATGTGTGCATGTGCATTACCAATCAGCAGTAGGGACTGCTGGGAGAGAGTGTGATGAGAGGGCTTAGCTGTGCCAGAGCCTGTCACTGCTGACCAGTCCACTGTGCACTCGCTGTGGGTCTAGATCAGTGTGTGTGTGTCCCCAGTTCCAGCCATATTGACTATGTGTGTCGTGGCTGTAGATCAGTGCACCATGGCAAGGGATAATGGTGCAGAAACAGCCTGTCAGGGCTCAGTGTTTAGTCTGCAACTGTAGGAGAAAGAAATATAGAGCGAGGGATGAGGTGAGTGAGCAGTCAGTGACTGGGAGGCTGGGAGCTAGCCTGTGGGCTTTCACCTGATCAAACTCGAGTAACTGACACAAGAATTTAAAATTCAAAAACAATGAATTCAGCAGTATTGATTTTGTTATGTTTGAGCAAAATAACACATTAGCCATGGCAAAATGCATAGAATTGTAGGAAATTTGCTTTAAAACTGCAAGATTGTATCTCAGCGCCATGACAAAATGTATAGAACTGTTGGAAATTTGCTCTAAAACTTCAAAAATGTCTCTCAGCTCTGTGGAGAAATGTGTGGAATTGCAGGAAATCATCTTAAAATCCGCACCCATTGCCACCTGCCACGCCCACCACATAAGCCCCCTTTTTATGTTTTATTTTTACTTAGTTTTTTATTGAGGAACACAAAGAAAGTATAAAGTAAAATAACAACAATAAAGATCTGTCAGTTACAGCGCACATCATACATTCATCAGATTAGTTACATTGACATCATCTTTGAACGAGACCATTTTCACGCACGAAACCCGTTTTTCCCAGTATTCCTGACCTCTCTCCTCTTGAGTTCTTAAAGCAAAGGTCATACGCTCCTTATGGTGTATTTCTTTAATAACATCTATTCATTATGTCAGTCTTTTTGTAGCCATTTCCTAGCGATAGCCTTTTTACTGGCTGCCAGTAGGATTTTCAAGAGGTACTTTTCTCTAGTGTGTTATCAGGTATTTCACCATAGTACAAAGAAATGAATGTTTGTTATATGTCAAATCTCATTATTTTTCCAATGTTAGATCTTATTTCTCCCCAGTAAGTTTCAATTGCGGGGCAGGACCAAAAGATATGGGAGTAATCCGCCCTTGATAGCCCACATTCTCTCCAACAAGGGTGTAGGGAGCCAGTCTGTTTTGATTTCAGTTTAGGTGTTCTGAAGACCGTATAATATTCTTCCAACAGAATTCTCTCCTTGGAGCTTTGTTGAGTCTCTAATATGTTCAACCATGTTTTATCAGTTATTTCAATGTCAAGTTCCTCCTCCCATTTCTTTTTAATATCGTTTGTAGAATGTTTCTTTGAGGATTGAATCCCCAAGTAAAGATTTGAAACAGTTTTTTTTGTTACTCCCCAAGTTGTATGCATTGGTTGAATACTAGATTTTTATAGTAATTTATTTGAATTTGCTGCGCTGCATTTTCCCTGGCTTTTGGCCAAGGCGGATGCTTGCGTCCCCTATCCTAGAGAGGTTAGTAACCTCTCTGCTAGCGTCCCACCTGGCCAAAAGCCAGAGAAAATGCAGAGCGCCAAATTCAAATAAATTACTATAAAAATCTAACTTTCATGAAAGGCGGGATTTCTACGGGCAGTGGCTGGAACAAATACAGTAACCTCGGCAGGACGTTAATTTGATTGTTTCAATTCTACCACTAAGATCCGCAGGAAGTGAATTCCACCTGTCCAGGTCATCATATATTTTCTTGTTGATGTGATCATAATTAATGTCATATGGTTTGGGTGTATCTTTTGGTAGGTTTACTACATTTAATGGATGAAGAGGTCCAGTGGAAGTTCTACCTACTCTCTTCAGCTTTTCCTGTGAGGTATAATTATATACTAGGGCTTGGGTCTTGTGTACGTTAAGCACATATCCTGGATATTTTCCAAATGTTTGTAAAACATCCATCAATCTAGGTACACTTGAGCCTGGGTCTTTAAGGAGTAACAGAACGCCAGCAGCATACATGTATATCTTATGTCCACTGCCTCTTATTGTTATTCCCTCTAAAGATGTCCTGTCTTATTGCCTGTGCTAATGGTTCTAGGTACAAGGAGAAGAGCCTTGTCTTGCCCCTCGCTCTAATTTTATCGTTCGTGACAAATGTCCATTTATTTTTATTCTAGCGGTCGGACATGAATACAGTGTTTTGATGCACTGTATCACTTCTTGTTGAAACCAAATCTTTCCATACCTTGGAATAGATAATCCCATCCCACTGAATCAAATGCCTTTTCTGCATCTAGACTGATTAATGTAGCACTTGTATAGCACTTCGTTTGGCTGTTATTGATTCATATAGTTTATAATCCGTGTTAAGAATTGCAATAGGTCTATAGGAACTGCATTCCTCCTTATCTTTACACTCTTTTGGGATTACAGATATGATAGCTTCTCTCCATGATGGTGGTAGACCCCCCCCCCCCGCAGAGTCCAGTTAAAACAGGCCTGTAGTAGAGGTGTTAGTTGTTCTTTGAAGGCTTTGAACCATTCTGAAGGGAAGCCGTCAGTGCCTGGAGATTTCTTTGCTTTTAGATGAGATACTGCATTGTTAATTTCCTCAGTAGTTATTTCTGAAGTAAGTCTATCATTTTGCTCTGTGCCAATCGAGGGGAGATCAAGAGAGTTTAAAAAAATGCTCTATTGTCTGTGCATCTGCCTTCTCTGGTTGCTTGTACAGATTTGTGTAATATGATTCAAATGCATTCTGTATCTCATCCAATTTGTATGTAATCTTCTTTGTTTTGGGCTCTTTTATTTTGAAAATGATATTCTGTGCTTGTTGTTTCCTGAGTCTCTCTGCTAGTAATTCTGTTGCCGTTTGAGCCTGCTTCATAATATCATTGCTTCAGGAACCTGAGCTTTTTCTCTACTTCTTCAATATACATCTGGTCAATTTCCTGTTTTACCTTTTGAATCTCTCGTAATATAAGAGGCTCTTTGCAATGACTAAATCATTCCAAGTTTCTTAATGTTTCCTGTAATTTCAGCAGTTTCTGTGCTTTAATCTTTTTCTTGAGAGATGATGTGGCGATGATCTTCCCTCTAATAACCGCCGTAGCTGCATCGCACAATGTAGCAGGAGATACATCCCCGTTATCGTTATTCTCCAGATAGATGTTCAATTCTGTCTTTATTGATTCCATGAATGCTTGATCATTCAGCATGATTCTATTAAGCCTCCAAATAGTATTTATTGGTTTGCTATCAAGGTGTAAGGTAAATGATGATCTGATAAGTCGCTCTGGCCCGATCCTACAATCCTTAAGCCTGTGTCAATCTGCATTGTACATGAAAATGTATGGCTGAGTAAATAGTATATTCCCTATCTGTCATGTGAATGTCACGCCATACATCAAGCATTCCTGAATCCTGTAATATCCTATCTCACTTTTTAGCAACTAGGCTAATTTTCCTATTTTGATTTGCGATTTTTGCATTTAAAATCATGTTAAATCCCCTCCACAGATAAGAGTGCCAGAGGTTTCTGTGGCAATTAAATCAAACACCTTCCTGTAGAAGACCATGTCACTCCCTGGGGGCGTGTATACATTAAATAATGTAACTTCCTTGTTATCCATTTAATAGCTATACATCTACCCTCCTTGTCTTTTATTTCTGATATGAACTCAAAATAAAATGAATTTGGGATCAAGATTGCAACTCCCCTTCTATTCATTTTGTAAGAAGTAAAAAAAAGTATTCCTATATCCCATTTTCTTGAGTTTCTCATGTTCTTGTGTGGATAAGTGAGTTTCTCGTGTTCAGGTGTGGATAAGTGAGTTTCCTGACAGAATAGTATGTCAACTCTCTCCTGTTTCATCTTTGCTATTACCTTACTTCTCTTGATGTCACTCCCCAGTCCGTTCACATTGAGACTTATGACCTTAAATTCCCTAATGATGCATCGATATAAAAAAAAAACCCACCTGTGCACGATAACTGCCAGCTTAACATGAGCCTCAAAAAGAATGAAAAATCAAGAACGTTAAAAAAGTCGACCAAAGTGGGAAAATCGAAACCCTTTTTTTAACAGACACACAAATGTGTACACACACACCCCACCATTACTCCATTCTGAATCATTAAACCTCACTGAGGTCACATCACTGGCAACAACACGGATTACCCCTGTGATGACCTCATTGACTGACCCTCTTTGATGACCTCACCCAGTCTGCCTGTTTACTGATGACGGACAGGATTGCAGAGTCTTCTTATACTATGTCACTCTGTGTTAATCACAGTACCTCATGTCCCTTTGACCTCTGAGTGTCTTTTCTCTCCTTTGTTTCATCCCTCTCTTCTCCCCCTCACTCATGGCCCCATACTGAGAGAGCTGATTTTAGTGTGTTCTGCGTGTGGTCATCTGAGTTCAGGGGTCATCCGGTAGAAGGCTGCGTGCATCCCACTGCAGCTGGCTGGCTGTGTCTCCGCACGTGCATATATTTGGCCAAGCTGAAAGGCATGTGAAACAAAATTGTTTATTTCCCTCTTAATAATACATGGAGATAGTGTGATAATCTGTCTGGTGAGATCCAATGCACTAGGCCCCTCTTTAGACCCTGGAGCTGGAGCCTCCTGTCTCTTCCTGTTGTTCACTGTCCCACTGGGAGGGTGTCCAAGCCACCCCTCACACACACACACTTCCTGTTGCTGTGGAGAGAGCATGTGTTTATGTGTTGCTGTCTGAGGGGTGTTGGGAAGCCATGGGAAAGGACTGAGTGCCAAGAAACACTGGGGGTGACCTTCAAGCAGTGCGGAGGTCACATGTACACACACAAACACACATACGTGCTCTGCTGGGCAAAGAAACATCTAAACATCTCTATCTTATTCCTCTTTGTCTATTTCACACCTCTGCTTTGGCAGCAAATTCACACTGAGGTTTATGTTAGCAGTTACACACAAACAAGTGTGGAAACGGGTTCTGTGTCGTCCATGTGTCCCTGGTGTCCAGATATAATGACTACAGAGCTATTTTAGCTCTCCACTCTGAAACTGGTTCTCAGAAACCTAGGTTAAAAAATAGCCATTAGGAGAGAGGCTGACTCCAACTGTACCCAGTCACTGTCTAGTCTCTCTCTGCCCTTTCTCTTCCCTAATCCTTGTGTCCCATTGTGTGTGGATTGTTTTGGCGTTCCCGGCCCTTTGACTAACAAACACATTCTCTATCCTCTCGTCCATCTGACAGTGAGACAACAGAAGGGAAGCTCTGTGTATGGAACCAATGAGAACTCATGGTACAGTTGCTACAGTCTGTCCAATCACAGGCGGGCAGAGACAACAATGATCATTTGCCTCTCGTAGTTGAACAGTGCACTAGTTTTAACCCTTTCTCTGGTCAACATAAGGAAAAATGGTTTTTTATCTGAGTGAGTGTGACACTGTCACAATAATGACTCTGACTGCACCACTGTTAGAGCTATTCTCTTCAGCTTTATCTATGCACTTAAAACCGTGGGCTGTGATTTGTCTTTGCCAGCCATCCACACTGACATTTACTGGATGCTTTATGGTAACATTGACTCTCTCTCTCTAAATGGCTTTCACACCTGTAGTACTGTAGTAGTAGCCTACACGCTCACTGTCACGCTGTGGTGTCCTGGATGGTTGCATTTTCTCTGGAAATGTGGACAATCCAATGTCATTTCACGCTCTCGCTGTCATCGCTATTGATGTTACTTGCAGGCTTCCTCCTTTCCCTTTGAAAGTGAAACGAGGAATCATCGTTGCTCCTGCTGCATTGTGTTCTTGTGAAGGCCTTTTTTAAGAGGTTCACATATTGATGGAGCCAGAGAGCTGATGCATATATAGCAGAAGTGAATTTAGATAGCCTTCCAATTTGTGCTAAATAAGCTATCCCAAGAAATTGTCTCCTCACTCTATCGCTCTCTCTTTCTCATTCCTCCCTTCTAATTTAAGTGGAGGTTCTCAGGACAAGAACAATCTCTCTCTCTATTGTCGCCTCCTTCTTATCAGCTGTGAAGTGAATTGCAGGTTTTTGTGAAATTGTTTCAGCATCCTCTCCCCTCCTAGCGAGCTTCCAGTCGGCCATATTGAATCACAGCTAATGTTTCTTATCAGAAGTCCCTTTCTCCCATTGTAATGGCTAAATTGTGTTTCCAGGGTGACAGTTGGAGTTATTTTCAGTGTATTGCCTCCGTTTCCCAGGCTGTGTTGAGAAGTGTCTGCTCAGTGCTGATAAATATGGCCGATGATGAGGCAGGCTGATTGATGTGGAACCAGTAGCCTCCACTGCCTGTGAGGTAACAGCTGCCCAGAGCAATGGCACACCACAGACCCAGTTCCCAGTGTAGAAGCACCACAAGAAGCCAACAACATGCACATCATGGTGCCCGCAGTGCCATGTCAATGCCAAAGAGCCCACTGAGGACCTTGGTACCCGTCACTACCTGGCCAGTGGCCAAGCTGGAAAGGCTTGAAATACAGCATTTTCTAACCAGCATTTCTCAACAAGAATTCCCTTAGCCTACCTGGGCCATAGCCTTTTGTGGGCCCTAAACCCCCATTTATTTGGGATACGAAAATGTTTTGCCTGGAAGGTGCCCCCCCTTCCCTGTGGCGGTCCTCACCAGAGCCAGTTTCATCATAGCGCTTGATGGTTTTTGCGAATGCACTTGAAGAAACGTTCAAAGTTCTTGACATTTCCCAGATTGACTGACCTTCATGTCTTAAAGTAATGATGGACTTTCATTTCTCTTTGCTTATTGGAGCTGTTCTTGCCATAATATGGGCTATCTTTTACCAAATAGGGCCATCTTCTGTATACCACCCCTACCTTGTCTCAACACAACTGATTGGCTCAAACGCATTAATAAGGAATTAAATTCCACAAATGAACATTTAACAAGGCACACCTGTTAATTGAAATGCATTTCAGGTGACTACCTCAAGAAGCTGGTTGAGAGAATGCCAAGAGTGTGCAAAGCTGTCATCAAAGCAAAGGGTTTGTTTCACACTTTGTTTTTTGTTTTTTGGGTTACTACATGAGTTATTATACACTACTACATGATTCCATATGTGTTAGTTCATAGTTTAGATGTCTTCACTATTATTCTACAATGTAGAAAATAGTCAAAATAAAAAATGAACTGGAATGAGTAAGTGTGTCCAAACATTTGACTGGTACTGTATATATATTTACAAAACAATATATGGGAGATTGGAAGTGATTCAGACAATTACATTGATGGAAGATACAATCTATCTGCAATATTAAAGCTGATCTACCCTCTAAAAAAAAGTGTGTGTGTGTGTGTATATATATATATACAGTTGAAGTCAGAGGTTTACATACACTTAGGTTGGAGTCATTAAAACTTGTTTTTCAACCACTCCACAAATGTCTTGTTAACAAACTACAGTTTTGGCAAGTTGGTTAGGACATCTACTTTGTGCATGACACAAGTAATTTTTCCAACAATTGTTTACATACAGATTATTTCACTTATAATTCACTGTATCACAATTCCAGTGGGTCAGAAGTTTACATACACTAAGTTGACTGTCTTTAAACAGCTTGGAAAATTCCAGAAAATGTTGTAATGGCTTTAGAAGCTTCTGATAGGCTAATTGACATAATTTGAGTCAATTGGAGGTGTAGCTGTGGATGTATTTCAATGTCTACCTTAAAACTCAGTGCCTCTTTGCTTGACATCATGGAAAAATCAAAAGAAATCAGACAAAACAAACATTTTAGACCTCCACAAGTCTGGTTCATCCTTGGGCTCAATTTCCAAATGCCTGAAGGTACCACGGTCATCTGTACAAACAATAGTACGCAAGTATAAACACCATGGGATCACGCAGTTGTCATACCGCTCAGCAAGGAGATGCGTTCTGTTTCCTAGGGATGAACGTACTCTGGTGCGAAAAGTGCAAATCAATCCCAGAACAACAGCAAAGGACCTTGTGAAGATGCTGGAGGGAACCGGTACAAAAGTATCTATATTCACAGTAAAACGAGTCCTATATCGACATAACCTGAAAGGCCACTCAGCAAGGAAACCGACATAAAAAAACAGACTACGGTTTGCAACTGCACATGGGGAGAAAGATCGTACTTTTTGGAGAAATGTCCTCTTGTCTGATGAAGCAAAAATAGATCTGTTTGGCCATAATTCCTCCTGTTGGAGGAAAAATGGGGATGCTTGCAAGCCGAAGAACACCATCCCAACCGTGGAGCACGGGTGTGGCAGCATCATGTTGTGGGGGTGCTTTGCTGCAGGAGGGACTGGTGCATAAATAAATGTACATACATATACAGTACCAGTCAAAAGTTTGGACACCTACTCATTCAAGGGTTTTTCTTTTTTTTACTGTTTTTTACATTATAGAATAATAGTGAAGACATCTAAACTCTGAAATAACACATGGAATCAAGTGGTAATCAAAAAAGTGGTAATCAAAATATATTTTATATTTGAGATTTTTCAAATAGCCACCCTTTTCCTTTGACAGCTTTGCACACTCTTGGCATTCTCTCAACCAGCTCCACCTGGAATGCTTTTCTAACAGTCTTGTAGGAGTTCCCTTATAAGCTGAGCACTTGTTGGCTGCTTTTCTTTCACTTTGCAGTCCGACTCATCCCAAACCATCTCAAGTTGGTTAAGGTTGGGAGATTGTGGAGGCCAGGTTATCTGATGTAGCACTCCATCACTCTCCTTCTTGGTCAGATAGCCCTTACACAGCCTGGAGGTGTGTTGTGTCATTGTCCTGTTGAAAAACAAATGATAGTCCCACTAAGCCAAAACCAGATGGGATGACATATCGCTGCAGAATGCTGTGGTAGCCATGTTGGTTAAGTGTGCCTTGAATTCTAAATAAATCAGTGTCACCAGCAAAGCACCCCCACACAATAACACCTCCTCCTCCATGCTTTACGGTGGGAAATACACATGCGGAGGTCATCCGTTCACCCACACCACGTCTCACAAAGACACGGCGATTGGAACCAAAAATCTCCAATTTGGACTCCAGACAAAAGGACAGATTCCCACCGGTCTATTGTCCATTGCTCATGTTCTTGGCCCAAGCAAGTCTATTCTTATTATTGGTGTCCTTTAGTAGTGATTTCTTTGCAGCAATTCGACCATGAAGGTCTGATTCACGCAGTCTCCTCTGAACAGTTGATGTTGAAATGTGTCTGTTACTTTAGCATTTATTTGGGTTGCAATTTCTGAGGCTGGTAATTCTAATGAATGATCCTCTGCAGCAGAGGTAACTTTAACTTCATCATAGTGCTTGATGGTTTTTGCGACTGCACTTGAAGACACTTTAAAAGTTATAGAAATGTCCCGTATTGACTGACCTTCATGTCTTAAAGTAATGATAGACTGTCATTTCTCTTTGCTTATTTGAGCTGTTCTTGCCATAATATGGACTTGGTCTTTTACCAAATAGGGCCATTTTCTGTATACCACCCCTACCTTGTCACAACACAACTGTTTGGCTCAAACATTAAGAAGGAAAGAAATTCCACAAAATAACTTTTTAACAAGGCAAACCTGTTCATTGAAATGCATTCCAGGTGACTACCTCATGAAGCTGGTTGAGAGAATGCCAAGAGTGTGCAACGCTGTCGTCAAGGCAAAGGATGGCTACTTTGTAGAATCTCAAATGTATAAAATACACTTTTGGTACTACATTCCATATGTGTTATTTCATCGTTTGACTATTTTCACTATTATTCTACATTTGTAGAAAATAGTAAAAATAAGGAAAAACCCTTGAATGAGTAGGTGTGTCCAAACTTTTGACTGGTACTGTACATAAATGTGCATACATATAGATACACATATCTTTTTAAAATATGTGTTCCTTTATTATTTTCTCCTAACCCTTCCACCCCTCCCCTAATTGTAGTAAACTCATGAACAACACTTAGGTTTCTACTTACAGCTTATACATACTATATACATTTTAAGGACGCAATCTATATTTTGTTAGTTTTTTTACTCCTGTCCTTCTTCTACCCTCAACCTCTCCCATCTATTTCTGATGTCCATTCAGTTTTATATCTATTTGCCATATATTTTTATTTGTGCTGTTTTACAAAAGTTCTTAACGTGTATACATTTTACGGACTCAGTAAATTATACATGAGTTATCTTGTTGTTATTGGTCCCACCCTTCAGCTCCATTCAACCCCTCCCATCTACCTCTTAACACCATCCATATTGGATTCATATTTGCCATGTATTTTCCAACAGTGCTGTGATGTTTCACAAAAGTTTGCAATCTTTCTATTCTCGTAGTTTCTACAGATTGTAAAATGTTTTGTTGTTGCTAAAAAGTATTTTTAGGTTATTGATCAATTGACTATCACTTTTCAGATCACCCAGTAGTGCTATCTGCAGAGTTAGCTCTAGGTAAATGTTGCAATTCTTCAGCCATTCCTGGACCTGTGACCAAAAACAAGCTGCATTTGGACAGTACCAAAATAAATGACTCTGTTGGTAAGTTAGTCTACCCAGCTAATTGAGTGACTGACATAACAAGATGGAAATCGCTGATGCACAACCAAATTTCGAAATTGCACCTTGTGTATTCTATTATTCTAACGCTCGACAGTACGATGAAACCCTGACTTAGTCCCCCCCCCCCTCAAAATGTAATAATATATACTTATTTTTTGGGGGTGGTCAACCGCCTATGACGCTTATGCCTCTGGCTGGCCCTGGGGGCTGCCCCGCACACACTTCTTGCCTGAAACACATGCGCTCGCACACACACACACACACACAGGGCCCGGCATACTATGGATTTGTATTTTAGTTGTGTCTGTGAGTGGATTGTCTTTGGATTAGATATTCTGCTGTCCAATCTCTTCTCCCTGGCCAGTCTGCTAACTGACTTCTCACACTGGGGAGCACAGCGCTCAGCGTAGAGCAGGGAGTCTAGACAAACAGACAATTAATAACACCTGAAATAGCTTTTATATCTGCCTGCCTGCTCTCTCCTTTTGGACTGAAATGGTAGCATAAGCTTTCCCCACCTTTGTCGCTGGTTCACATGAACTTTTGTAGCGGGGTTTTGAAAGATACAACTGTATATTGTTTTTTAACACAATGGGTTGTAGAAGGGACTGAAGGTGTTTGTGTGGGTCTTAATGAGTCTTAATGAATGTTACCGAGGGGTTAATTGGATCAACTCATCTGCATAGAACATCTGGCTGACACACACACTAATATACACACGCGTGTTTAAAAGTCCTCATGTACTGCTACTTTTCCTATTGACTGCAGTTCCACCTGTTTTCGATGTAAACAGCTGTGTGCTTCTTCCTGTCGTGTTTTCCCCTTGACTTTCACTCTCCTCTCGCTTCCTCTCTTCTCAAATCAATACTGTAGAAGACTGTATTGTAGGAGGCTGTGGTTTTCTATCGAAATGAACAATAAATCACGCTGAATGTCATATTGTCAAATGTCGGAGGGTGTTTTTCTAGATCTCAGGCAAATGTCTGAAGGTGTACATATGCATGCGCGCGCACACACACACACACACATACACACACACACACACACACACACACACACACCCTCTAACACCCTGTTCTCCTGTCTCGCTCTGCAGAATACCTGTCCCAGGGGGTGGATCTGTCTGATCAGCAGCGCCAGACTGGAGGTGGAGAACCAGGCCAGGAGACTACTGGAGCAGGGGGTTGATCTGTCTGATCAGCAGAGCCAGACTGGAGGTGGAGAACCAGGCCAGGAGACTACTGGAGCAGGGGGTGGATCTGTCTGATCAGCAGCGCCAGACTGGAGGTGGAGAACCAGGCCAGGAGACTACTGGAGCAGGGGGTTGATCTGTCTGATCAGCAGAGCCAGACTGGAGGTGGAGAACCAGGCCAGGAGACTACTGGAGCAGGGGGTGGATCTGTCTGATCAGTAGCGCCAGACTGGAGGTGGAGAACCAGGCCAGGAGACTACTGGAGCAGGGGGTTGATCTGTCTGATCAGCAGAGCCAGACTGGAGGTGGAGAACCAGGCCAGGAGACTACTGGAGCAGGGGGTGGATCTGTCTGATCAGCAGCGCCAGACTGGAGGTGGAGAACCAGGCCAGGAGACTACTGGAGCAGGGGGTTGATCTGTCTGATCAGCAGAGCCAGACTGGAGGTGGAGAACCAGGCCAGGAGACTACTGGAGCAGGGGGTTGATCTGTCTGATCAGCAGAGCCAGACTGGAGGTGGAGAACCAGGCCAGGAGACTACTGGAGCAGGGGGTTGATCTGTCTGATCAGCAGAGCCAGACTGGAGGTGGAGAACCAGGCCAGGACACTACTGGAGCAGGGCATGGAGACACAAGTAGGGGACACACACAGTCAAATCACATTTTATTTGTCACATGCGCCAAATACAACAAGTGTAGACTTTATCGTGAAATGATTACTTACAGGCCCTTAACCAACAGTGCAGTTCAAGAAAAGTTAAGAAAATATTTAACAAGTAGATTAAAATAAAAAGTAAGAATAAAAGTAACGAGGCTGTATACAGGGGGCACCAGTACCGAGTCAGTGTGCAGGGGTACAGGTTAGTTGAGGTCATTTGTACATGTAGGTGGGGGTAAAGTGACTACATAGATAATAAACAGCGAGTAGCAGCAGTGTACAAAAAGGGAGGTGGTTCAATGTAAATTGTTCGGTGGCGATTTGATTAATTGTTCTGCAGTCTTATGGCTTGGGGGTAGAAGCTGTTGAGGAGCCTTTTGGTCCTAGACTTGGCGCTCCGGTATCGCTTGTCGTGCGGTAGCAGAGAGAGCAGTCTATGACTTGGGTGACTGGAGTCTCTGACAATTTTATGGGCTTTCCTCTAACATCGCCTATTATGTAGGTCCTGGATGGCAGGAAGCTTGGCGCCAATGATGTACTGGGCTGTACGCACTACCGTCTGTAGCGCCTTACGGTCAGATGCCGAGCAGTTGCCATACCAGGCGATGATACAACCAGTCAGGATGCTCTCGATGGTGCAGCTGTAGAACCATTTGAGGATATGGGGACCCATGCCAAATCTTTTCAGTCTCCTGAGGGGGAAAAGGTGTTGTTGTGCCCTCTTCACAACTGTCTTTGTATGTTTGTACCATGATAGTTCGTTGGTGATGTGACAACCAAGGAATTTGAATCTCTCGACCCGCTCCACTACAGGCCATCGATGTTAATGGGTGCCTGTTTAGCATGTCTTTTCCTGTAGTCCACGATCAGCTCCTTTGTCTTGCTCACATTGAGGGAGAGGTTGTTGTCCTGGCACCACACTGCCAGTTCTCTGACCTCCTCCCTATACCCTGTCTCATCATTGTCGGTGATCAGTCTGGCTCTTCCCCCACTGTTGTGTCGTCAGCAAACTTAATGATGGTGTTGGAGTCGTGTTTGGCCACGCAGTCGTGAGTGAACAGGGAATAAAGGAGGGGACTAAGTACACACCCCTGAGGGGCCCCAGTGTTAAGGATCAGCGTGGCGGACGTGTTCTTGCCTACTCTTACCACCTGGGGGCGGCCCGTCAGGAAGTTCAAGATCCAGTTGCAGAGGGAGGTGTTTAGTCCCAGAGTCCTTAACTTAGTGATGAGCTTTGAGGGTACTATGGTGTTGAATGCTGATCTGTAGTCAATGAACAGCATTCTCACATAAGTGTTCCTTTTGTCCAGGTGAGAAAGGGCAGTGTGGAGTGCGATTGAGGATTACTTCATCTGTGGATCTGTTGGCGCGGTTTACGAATTGGGGTGGGTCCAGGGTTCCCGGGAGGATGCTGTTGATGTGAGCCATGACCACCCTTTATAGCACTTCATGGCTACCGACGTGAGTGCCACAGGGCGGTAATCATTTAGGCAGGTTATCTTTGCTTCCTTGGGCACATGGACTATGGTGGTCTGCTTGAAACATGTAGGGATTACATCAGGGACGTCAGGGAAAGGTTGAAAATGTCAGTGAAGACACTTGACAGTTGGTCCGCGCATGCTTTGAGTACACGTCCTGGTAATCCATCTGGCACAGCGACTTTGAATGTTGACTTGTTTAAAGGTTTTGTACACATCGGCTACCAAGAGCGTTATCACACAGTCATCTAGAACAGCTGGTGCTCTCGTGCATGCTTCAGTGTTGCTTGCCTCAAAGCGAGCATAAAAGCCATTTAGCTTGTCTGGTAGGCTTGCTTCACTGGGCAGCTCGCGCCTGGGTTTCCCTTTGTTGTCCGTAATCGTTTTCAAGCCCTGCCACTTCCGGCGAGCATCAGTGCCGGTGTAGAAGGATTCAACCCTAATCCTATAACACGCTTTGCTTGTTTGATTGTTCGTCTGAGGGCACAGTGCGATTTCTTTTAAATGTCCGGATTAGTCTACAAAGAAAATGCTAAATAGTTTCCACATATTTTTTGCCATTTGGCCAAAACGAGAATTCACTGTAGCCTTAAGCAGGCTCAAGATGGGTTTCCGTTGGGTAATATATGACCCGGTGTGGCCCAGCTGACGCTGAGTTCCAGTGACGACTCCCACTGAGATGCCTTGGCCTGTAGCACACTCACTGTGAGGACCAGATGGTCATCACTGATCTACCTCTACCTCTCTCTCTCTCTCTCTCTCTCTCCCCCCATCTCCCACTCTCAATCCCTCTCTCTCTCTTCCCCTCCATCTCTCTCTCTTCCCCTCTCTCACTCATTCTCCCCCTCTTTCTCTCTCTCAATCCCCCCTCTCTCTCACTCTACTTCTATACCCCCTCTCTCTATCTCACTCTACTCCCTCTCTCTACCTCTAATTCTCTACCCCCTCTCTCTATCTCTCTATCTATCTCTCAATCTCCCCCTTTCTCTACCTCTACTTCTCTACCCCCTCTCTCTACCTCTAATTCTCTACCCCCTCTCTCTATCTCTCACTCTACCCCCTCTGCCTCTCTTCCCCCTCTCGCCCTCTACTTCTCTACCCCTCCATCTCTATTTCTCACTCTACCCCCTCTGCCTCTCTTCGCCCTCTACTTCTCTATCCCCTCTATCTCTATCTCTCACTCTACCCCCTCTGCCTCTCTTCACCCTCTTTCTCTCTACCACTCTTCCTGCTCTCTATACCTCCCCCCTTTATCTCTTCCCCCTCAAACGTTCTCTCTCTCGATCTCTTTCTCTCTTCCCCCTCTGTTTTGCTCTACTCCCCCACCTCTCTCGCTCTCTCTCTCTCAATTTCAATTCAATTAATAAAATTTGCTTTATTGGCATGACGTAACAATGTACATTTTGCCAAAGCTTACTTTGGATATTTACAGTATTAAAATAATAATAATCAATATTGTCAACGGGACAACAGTAACAACAATCACCAAGGGTCAAAATAACTATTTAACAATAGCAATATAGAGGACATGTGCAGGTTGGTTGGTCTGTCAGACACTGTCCCTCATCTTATGGCAGGCAGCAATGTAATGCGCTGCCAACCCACAGCTCTCTGCATCCTCCCCCATCAGAGAGGTCTTTGAAACCTTGAATAAGGGTTTAAAATGTATTTTTGACATTTTGTCAGGAAATGCAGCTCTGTCTCAGGTTCTGCTGTGGTGTAGTGGTTTCACACCTTAGAGAAACCTTGACAAAGTACAGGCTCAGTGAGCCCAGCCTTGCCATTGAGAAGGGTAGACACAGGAAAACCTGACTCCCTGTATTGGAAAGGCTGTGCTCACTGAGTCTGTACTTTGTCAAGGTTTTTCTAAGGTTTTGATCAGTAACCATGGTCAAATAGTTAGCCACGGTGTACTGTCGAGCTAGGGCCAGATAGCACTGCATTTTGGGCCAGATAGCACTGCAATATCGTTTTTTTTTGGACTGTGTTGTAATTTGGTTTATTCTGATTGATTGGTTGTTCTGGTCCTGATCCTTCAGTGTGTTAGTAGAACAGGTTTGTGAACTCAGCCCCAGGAACAGCTGGATGAGGGGACTCTTTATTTATTTTAGATATTTTTTGGCTCAGCTCTTGTCATTGCAGGGCTTGGTAAATGATATGAGAGGGGGTCACTGTATTTGAGATGTTTCCAAAACTTAATTGCTCTTTTTTGAGTTTTATTATTAGTGCATATTGGCCTAATTCTGCCCTGCATGCATTGTTTGTAGTTTACCTCTGGACATGTAGGAGAATCTTACATAACTTTTCATGCAGGGTTTCAATGGGGGTGTTTGTCCCATTTGGTGAAATCTTGTCTTGCACTGCCATGAAGTGCAATTGGTTCAGTGCAATTGGTTCAATGACCCAATTTTAATAGGTATTTCAATTTGAATTCGTTTTTTAATGGCATAGAATGCCCTGCGTGCTTTCTCCCTCAGTTCATTCACTGCATCATTAAGGTGTCCAGTTGAGCTTATTTTTAAACCTAAGTAATTGTAGTGTGTGCAGTACTCTATATATTTTGCACCAACTGAGAACTTTGGTTTAATTCCCTGAGATCTGGATCTTCTCTGGAAAATCATTATTTTAGTCTTTTGGGGTTTTACTGCCAGGGCCCTAGGTCTGGCAGTACTGCTCTAGCAGGTCTAGGCTCTGCTGTAGGCCATGTGCTGTGGGTGACAGCAGGCATAGGTCATCTGCGAAGACAGGCATTTAACCTTTGAATTCTGGAGACTAACACCAGGGGCTGAGGATTTTCTAGAATAGTGGACAATTCGTTGATGTAAATATTGAAGAGTGCAGGGCTCAGATTGCAACCCTGGCGAAGGCCCCCGCCCCTGGTTAAAGAATTCTGTTATTTTCTCTCTCTCTCTGTCATTCTGTTGGTCAGTATACAGTTTCAGATTTAAAATCTACTTTTAGATTCACAGAGCGGATACTGGAGAGAATGCTTTTTCAATAGAGTTGAATCAATATTAACCTTCTATTAAAAATGTATTACTGGAAATGTTAGGAGTTCTCCAAGGTTAAGTGTAATTTGTCAACCCATACCCCAGCGAGCAGGTTGGCCACAGAACTATTAATAAAAAATGATTGGCAGGAAACTCACATTATATTAGACAGGAAGCCTTGAGTTGGAGGCCAGGGTCCGTCCACCCCCCCGTATGGCTATCGGGGAAACACGCCCTGCAGTCGGTCAAGGCTCTGAATGTAATACATATCTGATACTGACCCTCACAGCACCTGGTCCGACCTTCGATTGGCCTCAGCCCTGTATGTATATCGTACCTGGAACACTGGCGTAGCGCAGTTTCTCTGCATCAATGCCAATAATAGTCAGTCCACCCTCAAAACACCAACTCATTGTTTCATTATGCAGTGTACTATCTGCGATTTGTGTTCTATTTATAAACATTTTATGAAAATTACACATCAGCCTAACAATGAAAAAGAAAGTAGTAGCCTTGAGGATACATTCTGCCACTATTGTTGAACTCAGCGGGTTTTGTCTGGCTAGTATACACAAATGTGCTGCAATTATCAAGGTAAAATAATTTAGGCCTAAATCCAAATTAAATTTGGTCTAAATATATTTTAAATTAGGCCTAAATCAAATTTAGACTCCCCTGAAGTCCATTTTTTTTTGTGTGCAAATGTTTTCACCAGGGGGCCTGTAGTTCGATACTATACTGAGTATTGCCAACCCAGACGGTCTTTCCTGAGACATTGTGCATTATATGTCCATTGCGCTTCACACAATTTAAACTCATTTTGATGCATGCAAAGATACACCAGAGATCAGGGACTGTTGATATTGCAACCACACAACTCAAACACCGGTTCACCAGTAAGAACGAAGATCACTAACCTTTTTTTAGTGGTTAGAGCTTTGGGCCACTAACCAGAAGGTTGCTGGTTTGAATCTCCGAGCTGACAAGGTGAAAATCTGTTGTTCTGCCCCTGAGCAAGGCAGTTAATCCACTGTTCCCCGGGCGCCGAAGACGTGGATGTCGATTAAGGCAGATTCAGAGGGGTTGGGTTAAATGTGGAAGACACGTTTCAGTTGAAGGCATTCAGTTGTACAACCGACTAGGTATCCCCCTTTCCCTTTCTGTTCAAGCCCTCAAGTACTGTTGTCCGCTAAATATGATCATGTGTTTGCATCTGGCAATTTATTGGTTGTCAAGTATCCTGACGACCTTTCCCCAGAGCTTCCTATACAGTTAATCTCTTTCCATAACGTGTTGTTGCCGGAAATGAAGGAGAATGAAAGGCTCAATTAAAGATGCTACAGATCTGCTGTATTTGATGCACCCCTCCCTTCTGCACAGTTTCCCTGACGTTGCTACGGCAACCAAGCTGTTTTTATCATCCCTGTAACTGTCACTTCTGCAAATAGATAGTTTTCTAAACTGAAACTCCAAAAAAGAACTACATAAGAAGCATCAGGCTCTCGGTCTGATAAGAGCTTTTGAACACCTGAGTAAGTTCCACTCATTCCTCTGGCTCTGTCCTAGCCTTGACCACGGGGTTTGTTCGTCGATATCCCCCTTATACTTTCAATCCGTTGAATTGTTTTATTTTTCAAGACCTGGGGCACTTTCTTTCAGTCACATTCCTGAAGCCCAAGAAACAAACACTTAGCTTTCTAGTACATATAGAAAGGAAAAAGGTTACTTTTTGGAGCGTTACTTTCAAAATGATTTATTACGTAAAAATGTTTTTACATCGTGACCTGGAATGTGATCGTGTTGCAAGGTCAAACAAACTGACTCCTATTGCCGGATGCTCTGAAATCCAGGGAAACGTTTCCAGCCCTATCATGATTCCTTGTGGCCTCTCACCTGTGTGTGTAAACATTTTATGAGACATTTATTTATAGTCCTCCAATTATTGCCCTCTTTTGTTTCGTCCTACCCATAAAAACACTATTCTCTTGTTCCTTTCATTTTTATTCTACTAAACCTCCCGAGGGGGACAGCTTTTTGCCTGATAAATTTAGACCCTGTTCCTCTACCCATCCATCCATCCATCCCACCAATCCTTCCTCCGTCCTGCCTATACTAGAGGTGAAAACTCCTCTGGAGAATAGTCAAACCCTCAAGGACTTTGTCTTTTTGTTTCTACTGCTTAATAAATCATCTAATATTTATATCGACTTCTCCTGCAATTTCAGGCCTGGCTTGGCAATTTGAGAGTGAGGCACATAGATGTATGTCTGCATGGTCAGAGCATCACTGTGGCACGCTATATTGCGCAGTCCCTGGTTCTTATCAAAGCAGCTCAGATAGAAGACTAAGGCTACGTTCCAAAAGTCACCCTATTCCCTATATATGGTCAACAGTAGTGCACTATATAGCGGTCACAGTAGACCGATGCTGACAGGAATGGAGAACAGCCACCTCCAACTGCTTGAGTACCTGTACCTGTGTGTCGGTGACTGATATAGTTCTACAGAGGTATTATTCTGAAGGAGTAGGAAGTTAGGAGCCTGTCTGTCTGTCCGTCCGCCCGGAGTGCAGTGCGTGGGTGCCCTTGAAACAGTCAAACTCTGCTTCCAGTTTTTTTTCTTTGTACTGATACATTCTCCCCGCACATGGTAATTTGTTTAATTCATCAAGCATTATTATGGTTTGATGTTGAGAATGTAGTAAAGTGCTCTACTTGTTATTCACCAATGAAGAGGGAAGGGTAGCTGACAGAGGAGGGTGGAGGGTTGTTTTGAGAGGGGGATTCAAGGTGAACGTGTCAAGGTCAGATTGCTATCAGACGGGCAGCAGGCCTCTCTCTCCCTCTGAGATATTCACTTATGCAGTACAGCAGACAGGCAGGCAGACAGACTTCTCAAAACTGCAGCTCAGACAAGAGTGGGAGAGAGAGATGGGCAGCGAGAAAGTGAGCGCGAGTTTGGGAGAGATGGAGGTAGAGAGAGTTTTAAATGCTTAATCTCCTCATCTTTAGTCTGTAGTGAGTTTCTTATTCATTACAAACTCCTCTGTTTCTCTGAACTGTAGTGTGTCTCGCTACCTTCACACACACACACACACACACACACACACACACACACACACACACACACACACACACACACACACACACACACACACACACACACACACACACACACACACACACACACACACACACACACACACACACAGAGTGTGTCCGTTGTCATCGTGACCCAGAAAGCTGTATTCTCAGGGGGACAGTGTCCTGTTTCAGAGACTCGGGGGGGTGAGAGGAGGTCAGGAGAGAAGAGATTAGGGGGATGCTTATAGGCCGTCTGCTCAGTCTCACCCGGGGACCAGAATGGAATGATTTTGACCATAATAAAGAACTGTGCCTGTAAAGCCCAGGTGAGAACATAACAGGACAATCTGGGCCTCTGTCTGTTCTCCGTAGTCTGTAATGGGCCACATTCTGTTCGGCCCACTGTGATAAAGATAGAAGTGTGTCTGTGTGTAGGTTGAGGCTATGCACGGTATCTCAGGTCTCTGTAAGGGACCACCTCTCCTTCATTAGAGCGAATCTCCCCAAGGCTACCAATGTGCACCGTCCAGGTCATACATTTTTACCATGTTAACATGCATCTGTGTAGCTTGTAATTCCCCTTCATTAGTGTGTGTGTGTGTGTGTGTGTGTGTGTGTGTGTGTGTGTGTGTGTGTGTGTGTGTGTGTGTGTGTACGCGCGCGCGCATGACTCCTGGCACGAACACCACCACGCTGAGTCTCATTTGAGGAACAGGGAAATACAGACCCAGAGTTCAATTCCTTTTGAAATATAACTCCCCCCCCCACACACACACACACACATGACTACCTACCTACGCTTTTAGTAGTGTGTTGTCTAGATCAGAGCCTAATCATACTAGATGCTATTATATAGATGCATCATCGTTAAATCCCCACAGATGTATTATCATTGATTGCCCAGAGAGGCCCACTCACCTGGTGTCCCCAGGGCTGAATCAGGGGCCAGTTGAACAACAGCAGAGCTGTGGTCCTGGAGGCCCAGTTGAATAGCCCTAATCTAAATCCATTCTGATGTTACTGAAGTGTCGTTGTCTGATGCTACAAATGGGCGTTGACTGTGTATCCCTCCAGCTAAACCTGAAGGAAATCAGTGTCAACTTGTTTCTCTCACTTAGCTCACTCAGATAATACAACAACAAAAAAGGTGCTATTCTGCTTCTGTTGCCGTGGGTAAAGATGGGGGGGAAATAGGTTGGAAGAAGCGTTCATGTCCAGTCACCCCCCCACCCCCCAATTCTCTCCCTCAAACATATTCATTATTTTGTGTCTATTTAGTTGCCTGTGTCTCAGCGGCAGTACTCGACTTATTTATAGCTGTTATATAATCACCAGAAACCGAGAAGATGAAAGCTAGTTTCACGCTGGTTTGCACCTAAACGCTGTCTTTCTGCTGTGGTTACACTGGGAACTGGTATGAAACCTCTGTATTAAAAGGCATAAACAAGTACACTGTCAGCACAACAGGAAGAAATGTGCTTGTAGCCCTCTCCCGTTGTACCTGTAGACACAGTTTTTATCCTCATTGGAGTTCATTAGCACAATCAAGAAATTGACATTTCATGAGCTTCTATCCAAACCCAGAGCCTGTTAGTGGTCTAAAATCACAGTCCTGAAATGTCAGCCAGCCATTACCAGCACCATTCCTAGACCTGTCTCTTACTGATCTGAACTCTGAGAGAGAGCAGATGAGAGGATCTGGAGACACGGGAGGAGGACGCAGGGACGATGAGAGGGGAATAGGCGGAGAATTAAAGGATGGAGAGTGGGATAGACGTGATCAGAGGTGACTCGGGAGCAGATGGCCCCTCAGCCTGGGCGTGAGTATGTGTCTGTGTGAGTCTATCTGACCGCCTGTGTCTGCATGTGTCATGAGAACCACAGGAGACATGAGGACATGCAGAGAGAGAGAGAGAGCAAGGCAGGGAGGGAGGGATAGAAAAGGTGAGAGGAACAGACAGAATGTGTGAAAAGGTGCTATTCTCCAGCGCATGCTGTCTGTAGTGACAGCAGCTGTCACTACTCTGTGTCTTTCTCCTTTTTCTTTTCTCTTCACACACGCTCTCTTGTTCCTTCTCTGCCTCCCTCACTCTCCATGATCCTCTCCTTCTTTTGCAACCATCTCTCTCTCTCTCCTTTCCCCTCTGTCATCTCTGGATGGATGGAGAGATGAACAGGAGAACTGTTATGTGATGGTGCAATCCCAGCTGGGTTCCTATGTTCTCCTCTCTTAATGGCAGCACCCCACTGCTCTGATTGGCCTGCAGCTAGATCAACAGAACACTTACCTAACACCCCGTCCTGCAATCACAACCAGGATATATTCCCGTTTGTGTCATACAGAAGACTGTGTGCAAATAACAAATGACTGTATTCACTGTATAAGAAGTGGAGCACTGTATTGGAAATAGGGGATCATTTGAGGCGTGGCTTTCGCACACACACAGACAGGCAGACACACACACACACCTATAACCTTTGCTTAACTTTGTCTTCGCTATCCTTCACCAGTTGACAAGTGACCGTCAGACACTTGGCTGAAAGTCTTGTCACCATGCATATACTGTATGCTTTAACATCTCCCTTAAACAGCAAAATTATCCTTCAGTGACGTTTTCTAGGAAATCATTAGCCTACACTGCAGTACCGTAGCCAGAAATTCATTGGTGAGTGGGTCTGCAGAAATGTGGGTAATTAACTTCACAATGTGGGTAATTAACTACACATTTTGCCATAGGGCAAAGATAAACATTTTGCAGTTGTATAGCTAATCTCATGATATTCTACACATTTTGCCATGAGGCCGGAGAGAAAATGTTCTTTTTAAAGCTAATTACCTGCAACTCTAAACATTTTGTCATGGGGCAGAGAGCAAAATGACCAGTTGTATAGCTAATCTGATGCTGACTGTGACAGCGGCATTGGATTATGTGCTGTCTTGTTTGCTAAATGAACAAACAAAGTAGGCAGTAGCATTGTGTGTGTGTGTGCGTGTGTGCGTGCGTGCGTGTGTGTGTGCGTGTGTGTGTGTGTGTGCGTGTGTGCGTGTAGCCATAGAAGCACAGTGACATATGCCTCTGTGTGGTAATAATGGGGCGTGTGGCTTTTCAGTTAGTAATTTTTGACCTCTCATCCCATGAGAGTGAATGTCATTCCCGTGCACTGCTTGCTATTCAGTCCATCTGATGGTGTTTGCATGTTTAGGTAAAAAAAAATACATAGTGTCCCGTTTGGAACACTAACTAAAAAACCATCCTCAATCTGATTGGGTGCTACACCCAGCTGATTGGTTAAGTAGAGACAGGACTACTTAACGAGAGAGAGAATGCACTCACACATCTGTATTAGGCCGACTTGTATTCCTTGAAGGCACAAAGACCACACGAGGGAAAGTTCTGGTCAAAAGTATGGCCTTGTCTTTTAAAAAAGGTCACTGACTGAAACGACAACAATGAAATCGGGAGTGACGATAATCGTGTGTGGACCGGCATAAACCTTACAACACTTCATTTGACTGGTTATTTATGGCATGGTAATGACGGTTTCATTATCATTATTGTGAGCTGACCTTTGAGGCACCATAAAGTAGAGACAGTGTGGTGGTGTATGTGTTTATAACTATTGCCCCAGAAGGACTGATTGGGTACTGTCTTTTTTTTTTATGGAACATTTTGCCAAGGTATTTTACTACCATACTGTGGTCTCTTCACTAGTTTTCAGAAAGTTGGGGAGTCCGTCCTCCTACCGACATGCTACAGTCCCTTCATGATTTAATTGTTGAGACTTTGGGATTGTTCCTCATACAGAGCAGAGCTGTTCAAAGCTCCTAGTGTGGCCTGTCAGTAAATGAGGAGAGATCATCCCGGAATGAGCTCTTTAGCTCACCGTCTCCGCGTGTACATAACACGCATACACATACGACAGAACACGCACACGCGGCAGAACGCACACATCCTCAAATGCTTGTACACAACCACACACACACACACTCTGTCAGCTACAGGCTATATCTGGCAGCGGGCCAAGTTGTCTGAAACAAAGCGATATTGTTTCCTCAGTGTAATTTGCTTTGATGTTGCTCAGTGTTCTGTGAGGACCAATTTGTCAGGATGTGGAAGCTGCTCGTTCTGTGTACCAGAGGGGAGACAAGTGTTCTGTGCTGGAAAAACACTTTCACTCTCTGTTTTACATTACTAGGCCCACGAGTTAAAATGTGTTCTAGTTAGAGCTCTGGGTGGAAAGAGAGCAGAACAAGCCATTGTGCTTACCTGGTGATTGTCTCTACGGAGATGTATACTGATCCACAAGAAAAACCACTTTACACTTGTTTTGTGGAAGATGTACCGAGTCGGACACTTCTTCCTTCTATAATACAGTATATGATATATGCGATACAGCAGGTGCTTTTATCCAAAGCAACTTAGTCATACGTGCGTTCATTTTCACATGGGTGGCCACAGTGGGAATCGACTCACGATCTTGGCATTGCAAGCACCATGCTCTTCCAACTGAGCAGCACAGGACCACTTCCTGTTATGTTGAGTTCCGGTTCATCGAGCAGAAAGACTCTGGTTGGTGGTAAATGTATGATAATTATTGGGCATCATTTGCTATTGTTACACGTCTTGAATATTGAATAGCATTTCAGCATCTATTCAAATGTTGACCTTTTTAGTTTGAATGTCAAATCAAGGGAAACTAAATGCCAGTGATGTTGGGGGAAACACAAGTTACCTCGTGCTCAAGACATTAGCAGAGGGAAAGAGGTTTGTCATCTAACAACAACAGGAAGTTTAAGCTGCCATAAATATGACAGTACTGAGCTATCGTCTCCCCAAAGATTCATTAGTCTCTTTATTTCTGTGTGTGTGTGTGTGTGTGTGTGTGTGTGTGTGTGTGTGTGTGTGTGTGTGTGTGTGTGTGTGTGTGTGCGTGTGCGTGCGTGTGCGTGTGTGTGTGCTCGCGCTTCATGCACATTGATGAAGTCCTCATTTTATATCCATATTTGACGATATTTCATCTCTCCCAACCTTGAAGAAATGAGCCAATTACCTACAGTGGGGCAAAAAAGTATTTAGTCAGCCACCAATAGTGCAAGTTCTCCCACTTAAAAAGATGAGAGAGGCCTGTAATTTTCATCATAGGTACACTTCAACTATGACAAACAAAATGAGAAGAAAAAAATCCAGAAATTCACATTGTAGGATTTTTTTATGAATTTATTTGCAAATTATGGTGGAAAATAAGTATTTGGTCAATAACAAAAGTTTATGTCAATACTTTGTTATATATCCTTTGTTGGCAATGACGGAGGTCAAACGTTTTCTGTAAGTCTTCACAAGGTTTTCACACACTGTTGCTGGTATTTTGGCCCATTCCTCCATGCAGATCCTATGATGTGTACCTATGATGAAAATTACAGGCCTCTGTAATTAGTGGCTGACTAAATACTTTTTTGCCCCACTGTAAGTCTTCTGAGTGCAGTTTTGAGTCCGTACTGTGATGTCCAAATAGACACTAAATGGGTTGCTTGCCAAGTGATGTTTGTTTCTTACACTTCTCCAACGTGTCCTCTCTCATTGACTCACGTGTGACGCCGCTCTACATGCGACTGTTTGTCACCTTTTCCACTCCTCTGTCGTTTCCCCACCTTCTGTCTCCTTCCCATCCTCCTCTCCTAAAAAGTGTGTTCTTTCTCCTGGTCGTTTTGGGTCTGTCTGTTCAATGTACACAACCAGCCCTAAAAGACTTGAATAGGCCTTCCTGATGTTTGTTGTGGGGTTGCCTTGGTTACGCGGCAGAAGTCCGACTGTATTTCTCCCTTAATTCTGGCTCTGCTGCCTAACAGCCCTCTATTTTCTTCATCTCTCTTTTAGAAGCTCTACTTTCATGCCCTTTTTATTATCTCCTTTCCTCCTGAATGATTTAGTGCATTTAACCCTCTCGTTAACCTTAGTTAAAACAAATGTCCCGCTCAGCAACTTAGAAATACTACTTTGTGAGGAAATCCGACAGCTGGAGAGTCAAGTAAGGTCATAGGCTTGTTATTGTGGTGTTTGATATTTGTTACCTCGAAGTAGATTGGACCTGTTGTCATCAAACAGACAGAAACTTACAGGAACGCAAACATCAGAGTGTACATAACCCACCAACGTGTGTGAACAGTCTCACCCATCCTCTTATCAGCGATTGGCTTGTTTGACAAATACACGGCGTGTGTGTGTGCGTGTGCATGCGTGTGTAAATGTCCACTCCGTGGTAAAAGCTATGGTTAGTGGGTAATGGTTCAGGCCAACAGGTGTCTGTAGGAAGGAACCAATGAAGTGGAAAGCAGAGGGTTGTCATATGTGTGACTCTGCCTCAGTCTCTCTGGCAGGTGATGTTACCTGGAAGCTGCTGTAGCTGGAACTACTCCCAGAACACACACACCCACACACACACACCACACACACACACACCACACACACACACACACACACACACACACACACACACATACACACACACACCACACACACACACACCACACACACACACACACACGCACATACACACACACACAGCTACAGGAAGGAAAACATCAGAGTGTACCTAACCCACCAACATACAGGTAACTGCCAAAATAAAGGAAACACCAACATCGTGTCTTAATAGGGCGTTGGACCACCACAAACCAGAACAGCTTCAATGCACCTTGGCATAGATTCTACAAGTGTCTGGAACTCTATTGGAAGGATGGGAAGTCTATTTTGTTGATGGTGATGGAAAACGCTGTGGCTCGAGATCTGGTAACTGAGACGGCCATGGCATGTGGTTTACATTGTTTTAATGCTCATCAAACCATTCAGTGACCACTCGGGCCCTGTGGATGAAGGCATTGTCATTCTATTGGGACACAGCCATGGTAGGCAAAATAATGGGCAGCTGGGCCTGCCCAGCATTTTTATAGATGACCCGAAACATGATGGGATGCTAATTGCTTAATTAACTCAGGAAGCACACCTGTTTGGAAGCACCTGCTTTCAATATACTTTGTATCCCTCATTTACTCAAGTGTTCCCTTTATATGTCAAAGGCTTGTACTTGTGTTGTTTGATAGTGTTACCTCAAAGCAGATTGGACATTTGTCATGAAACCATGAGAGAGACACACACACACACACACACACACAGGAAAGCAAACGTCAGAGGGTACATAACCCACCAGCATGTGTGTAAACCATCTCACCCATCCTCTTCTCAGCAATTTGCTTTGTTTGACCAATTTCTTGTCATACCCTTCAAGTGAGTGAGGTCAGTGAGTAAATGTCCACTCTCTGGTAAAAGCTAACAGGGCATATGGACAGTGAGTAGTGGTTCAGGCCAACAGGTGTCTGTCTGTAGGACGGAACCAATGAAGTAGAAAGCAGAGGGTTGTCACGGAAGCTACTGTAACTACTCCCAGAAGTGCCTTAAACCACTGACCTCAAATCCTCTGGAAAATAAAAGAGATCACTAGAGATGACTTATTCAATTATTCATTCTAGCAGAGGTACATGAAAGAGGAATGTTTCTGAGTTTGAGTCAGTCATGGTCATTGGTATGTATTCTGTATAATGAATTGTGTGTGTGAACGTATGTGTCTGGTTGCAAGGATGAATACTGTTGATGGCTAGGCCCTCTCTCACATTACTGCTCCTGTAAGGTGCTTTCACTCAAATACCAGTCAAACATTACACTTCCTATCAGGAAGAGACCCCCCAGCCCACCATCACACACACACACACACACTCACACACACATGCGTGCACACCAAAAAACAAACATTTAAACATGCCCGTAATGTTTTAGAGAGAACAAAACCGCAAACATGAAAACATGCCTCTCCTCGAAACGAAATAGAGACGCAGCATGCGAAGCCTCTTCTCCATGGTTGTCCACCTTCCTCTAGAGAAACACTTCTAATCCTGGAATCACCGAAATAAGCCTTTCTCCCTGCTGTGAATGTGAATATGCCTGCACATATGGCCTGCTATCCTCCTCACTTCTAATGAGAAATGGTTGTTTTCTGTGTGATGATGTACCTTTTTTGGAAGTCTTCAATGAGTGTGTGGGATCCAGTTCACACCAAACCTTGTACTAGCAGCAGGCATATTTTAGTACTGCGGACCCAGCCCATCTGTAAAGAGGCAGGCACTGCCGGCTGAATATGTAACACTGAGTGAATTTAAATGCCCTTGGCTACACTCATGTGGTCAGAATGAACATCAGAATATTTGATTTAACCGGGATTTCTCTTGAAATTAGAAGTCCAGAAACCATGACAGCAGCCTCACAGTCATTGCATCACTTTCATGTCAAAGTATAGGCCTAGCAGTGAAGGAAGCCAAGAGCCTAGACAGGTGTTTGTGTTACACAGCATTGTGCATATTACATTCCCTACCTGGTTTAATGAGGTTATCTGACATGGTGTCCATAAGGATACAGGGTGTTTGGGTAATAGTCTTGGCTTAGTGTTGCAGCTGCCTGCCTGACGACAACAATACAGTAATGGTCTGTGAAGGGTGGTTTCTTCCCCTGTACTGTATGGCTGTGTCCCAATTGGCACCCTACTCCCTACATAGAGCACTACTTTTGACCAGGGCCCATGTAGGAAATAAGATGCCATTTGGGACTCAGCCTGTGTATTTGTATCTGTGTATGGGTATGGGTGTTTGTGTATCTGTGTATGGGTGTTTTTAGATGGCTCCTCTCACCTCCCCACCGACAGAGAAGGTCTCACTACTCCGTGTGTGTGTGTGTGTGTGTGTGCGTGTGTGCGTGCGTGCGTGCCCAATCAAGACAAACTAATTAACCTGATTTTGTCTTGCCGAAAGAGAAAGATCCCCCTCGGTACCTTCTACACTGGGGACAAGTGTGTGTGTGTGCATATATACACTACCGTTCTAAAGTTTGGGATCAGTTAGAAATGTCCTTGTTTTTTAAAGAAAAGCACATTTTATGTCCAATAAAATAACATCAAATTGAAATACAGTGTTGAAATTGTTAATGTTGTAAATGACTATTGTAGCTGGAAACGGCAGATTTTTTATGGAATATCTAGGCCCATTATCAGCAACCATCACTCCTGTGTTCCATTGGCACGTTGCGTAGCTAATCCAAGTTTATAATTTTAAAAGGCTAATTGATCATTAGAAAACCCTTTTGCAATTATGTTAGCACAGCTGAAAACGGTTGTTCTGATTAAAGAAGCAATAAAACTGGCCTCCTTTAGACTAGTTGAGTATCTGCAGCATCAACATTTGTGGGTTCGATTACAGGCTCAAAATGGCCAGAAACAAAGACTTTCTTCTGAAACTCGTCAGTCTATTCTTGTTCTGAGAAATGAAGGCTATTCCATGTGAGAAATTGCCAAGAAACTGAAGAGCTCGTACAACGTTGTGTACTACTCCCTTCACAGAACAGCTCAAACTGGCTCTAACCAGAATAGAAAGAGGAGTGGGAGGCCCCAGTACACAACTGAGCAAGAGGACAAGTACATTAGAGTGTCTAGTTTGAGAAACAGATGCCTCACAAGTCCTCAACTGGCAGCTTCAATAAATAGACCCGCAAACACCAGTCTCAGCGTCCACAGTGAAGCGGCGACTCCGGGATGATGGCCTTCTAGGCAAAGTTGCAAAGAAAAAGCCATATCTCAGACTGGCCAATAAAACGAAAAAATGAAGATGGGCAAAAGAACACAGACAGATGAAGATTGGAAAAAGTGTTATGGACAAGCCAATCTAAGGTTGAGGTCTTCAGATCACAAAGAAGAACATTTGTGAAATGCAGAAAAAATGAAAAGATGCTGGAGGAGTGCTTGACGCCATCTGTCAAGCATGGTGGAGGCAATGTGATGGTCTGGGGGTGCTGGTAAAGTGGGAGATTTGTACAGGGTAAAAGGGATCTTGCTATCACTCCATTTTGCAACGCCATGCCATACCCTATGGACAGCGCTTAATTGGAGCCAGTTTCCTCCTACAACAGGGCAATGACCCAAAGCACAGCTCCAAACTATGCAAGAACTATTTAGGGAAGAAGCAGTCAGCTGATATTCTGTTTATAATGGTGGCCAGCACTGTCACCAGCTCTCAAACCCTATTGAGCTGTTGTGGGAGCAGCTTGACCGTATGGTACATAAGAAGTGCCCATCGAGCCAACCCAACTTGTGGGAGGTGCTTCAGGAAGCATGGGGGGAAATCTCTTCAGATTACCTCAACAAACAACTTGAATGCCAAAGGTCTGCAGGGCTGTAATTGCTGCAAAACGAGGATTCTTTGACGAAAGCTAAGTTTGAGGGACACTATTATTATTTCAATAAAAAATAATTATTTATAACCTTGTCAACATCTTGACTATATTTCCTATTCATTTTGCAACTCATTCCATGTGTGTTTTCATGGAAAACAAGGACTTTTTAACGGTAGTGTGTGTGTGTGTGTGTGTGTGTGTGTGTGTGTGTGTGTGTGTGTGTGTGTGTGTGTGTGTGTGTGTGTGTGTGTGTGTGTGTGTGTGTGTGTGTGTGTGTGTGTGTGTGTACATACACACTAAATTCAAGACTGTTGAAAAAGCATTCCAGTTGAAGTTGGTTGAGAGAATTCCAAGCGTGTGCAAAGCTGTCATCAAGGCAAAGGGTGGCTATTTGAAAAATCTCAAATGTAAAATATATTTGGATTTGTTGAACACTGTTTTGGTTACTAAATGATTTCATGGGTTATTTCATTGTTTTGATGTCTCCACTATTATTCTACAATGTAGAAAATTGTACAAATAAAGAAACTCTTGAATGAGTAGGTGTGTCCAAACTTTTAACCGGTACTGTATATACACTACGGGTCAAAGGTTTTAGAACACCTGCACACCATCACATACTTCACGGTAAGAACCACACATACGGAGATCATCCGTTCACCCATTCTGCAGCTCACAAAGACACAGCTGTTGTTCAAAAGTATGTGGACATGCTTTCAAATGAGTGGATTCAGCTATTTCAGCCACACCCGTTGCTGACAGGTGTGTAAAATCTGACTTTCACGTGGCACCGTCATAGGACGACACCTTTCCAACAGTCAGTTTGTGAAATTTCGGCCCTGCTAGAGCTGGAAACGTCTAGGAGCAACAATGGCTCAGCCGCGAAGTGGTAAGCTACACCAGCTCACAGACCAGGACCATTGAGTGATGAAGCGTGCAGCGTGTAAAAATCACATATCCTTGGTTGAAACACTCACTACTGAGTTCCAAACTGACTCTGGAAGCAACGTCAGCACAAGAACTGTTTGTTGGGAGCTTCATGAAATGGGTTTCCATGGCCGAGCAGCCATGGAGTGGTGTAAAGCTCACCGCCATTGGACTCTGGAGCAGTGGAAATGCGTTTTCTGGAGTAATGAATCACTCTTCACCACCTGGCAGTCTGGCGGACAACTCTGAGTTTGGTGGATGCCAGGAGAACGCAACCTGCCTCTATGCATAGTGCAAACTGTAAAGTTTGGTGGAGGAGGAATAATGGTCTAGGGCTGTTTTTCATGGTTCGGGCTAGGCCCCTTAGTACCAGTGAATGGAAATCTTAACACAACCGCATACAATGACATTCTAGACAATTCTGTGCTTCCAACTTTGGCAACAGTTTGGGGAATGGCCTTTCCTATTCCCTGTGCACAAAGCGAGGTCCATACAGAAATGGTTTGGCGATCGGTGTGGGACAACTTGACTGGCCTGCACAGAGCCCTGATCTCAACCCCATCGAACATCTTTGGGATGAATTGGAACGCCCACTGCAAGCCAGGCCTAATGCCCAACTTCAGTGCCTGGCCTCACTAATGCTCTTGTGGCTGAATGGAAGCAGGTCCCTACAGAAATGTTCCAACATCTAGTGGAAAGCCTTTGCAGAAGAGTGGAGGCTGTTATAGCAGCAAAGGGGGGAGCAACTCCATATTATTGCCCATGATTTTGGAATGAGATGTTTGACAAGCAGGTGTCGACATACTTTTGGTCATGTAGTGCATGACATACATACACACACACCCACCCGACCCGGAAGGACGCTGCACACTCAAGCATGCAAAGAACTGATCAAAACTCGCCCCTCGGCAGTGTGTGTTTTTCTGTGTGCATCATACACGGACGCGTCCTTTTTATCCACAGCAAACTCTGGCGTTAGAAGTACTGCATCATGGCTTTGGACATGAGAGCATCATGGTCAAGTCAACACCTGTGTCACCTCATTTGACTGATCCATGGACGGCAGACATGAGACGTATAGTGTCACGTCTTCCAGACGGCTGGGGTCGAGGCTCCATGACAGGGTCTTGACAGTATCACATCCACCAGCTGACACCTCACTGGGCCGTGAGCTCTGACGCTGGCTTCCTGATTATGACCCAGCTGGAGCTGACTTTAGGGGCAGTTTCCTAAATGGCCCTGAGTAAGGAATGGAGAGAGTTGTAACTGTGTTTCCAAGAACTCGTTAGGCCGGAGAAATGAGGTGGAGAGGGAGGGAGCTAGAAGATTGGGGTCTGACCTCAATCTCAGTTTCACGTGTGCAACAGCGAGGAGAGCGGGGAAGGAGTGACGGGGGGGGGGGGTTGGAGAGAGGGGGAGGGAAGGTGTGAGCGGTTCCTGGATGATAGTGAACAAAGCTCTGATTAGTCCTGAGTGCCGGTTCCTTAATAAGAGCTGCTATCAAACCCTGTTAGTAATTACTCACACACACCCACACACATATTCACACTCGGACACACACCCAAAAATGTCAGAGTACTTGCGTATCCTGATCTTTTTCCGTTAGCTGAGGAGAATTGTTGAAAATGACCCATTTTTGGGGACCAGCCCCTCCCTTGCGTATAGTGACGTCAATCGTCTGAGCTTGGAGGTGTGTGTGTGTGTCAGTCTGTACGTGTGTTTCACTCTGTGCTATTCTAGAGTGTGAGGTACACTCCATTCTGTGTTTCTGTCCGGTTACTAGAACTGTCTGAAGTGTATTTAGTTGGTTGATTGTACTCCACTGTGCGCCGAGGCTGACTGTCTCAGACTAGACAGTGTTGGGGTTAACTGACTGAGACGGTCTCCTCTCTGTCCCCATGTAGAACCCGACCCAGGTGGGCACGTCCCTCCAGGTGTTCCGTAACCTGGGCAGTCTGAGGGAGACCATCAGTGTTGGTGGTGGAGGGCTACCGGACCACCATACAGGACAAACGTCACCACCGCCTTGGATATCAAGGGACTCACCCAGTCCGCTGACAACAGAGGTAGGTGGTGGGTGAGTGAGAGTTAGGGGTTGAGGAAAGTTGTGTTTCAGTTTAGGTACTGGTGTCTTGTGTAACTTTTTAACCCGTGTAGTTTTGTTTGTGTGTGTCAGGTGCGCCCGGCAGAGCCCCAGGTAACACGACAGCGTTCCGAGCTGCTCTCTGGACCAACCTAGAGAAACTCATGGACCAGATCAGTGCCCGCTTGCGGACAGGTATGCTTTTACCTTTACAGATACTTTACCTAAGCAAAGGTGCACTTTTTACCTGCTGAAGTAGAGTAATGTACCTAGTCAGGGAGTACTGAGTTAACCTGTAATCTCTCTGTGTTTAGGTGCAACACCTCCAGAAGGTCTTGACGAAGAAGAGAGACCCTGTCACTCACGTCTGCTTCATCAGTGAGATCATTAAGGTGAGACGCCATGTCCTCGTAAAAGGCCTGTGTGTCCTTGCCCCTGGACTGTCATCAGCACACCCTTCCACAACATCTATCCATCTACTCTTGGCAATATCCTTCTCTTCTCTTTTGCCTTCCCCTGCCAACCTCTTTCCCATCCCCTCCCTCTCCTATTCCCTCCTCTCCATACTGATCGGTCCATTACCTGGGCCTGTCCTGGACCAGACCTACCCAGGCTTTATTGACTCTGCTGGCATCAGCAGAATGCTGGGCTGTTAAGCAGAACAGCAAGCAGGGACTTAAGTTCTCTAATACAAGCTGAAAGAGATTCAACTGTGCCAATTTTCTTTCTTAGAGGAGCATGGACCTTTTAATTTGCTCCCTCCCTCTCTTTCTCTCCCTTCCTCCCTTTCACTCTGTTTCTGTCCCCCTCTCGTTCTGTCCGTTGTCATGCTCTCTCCGTCTCTCTCTCTCTCTATCTGTCTCTCCATCTCTCTTTATTCTTTATAAAAGTCCACAGTCCTATAATTGGCCTTTTCTATTCAGGAGAGCAGTGGACCTATTATCAGCTTGCTCCAATTAAGGTCTAGTGCTGTGTGTGTGTGTGTGTGTGTGGTGCGTGCGTGTGTGTGTGTGTGTGGTGCGTGTACATGCCTGTTTGCATATGTTCAGAAGGAGGACATGGACATAGTGTGGTCTATTTTGTGTTGGTTTAACGTTATCAGGTTAGCATTGATCGACTGTGTGTGTGCTTTTTGTGTTCGGGCCACAGGACAGTACACTATGTAGAACATGAAGCAGAGTAGGCCTAGTTTACTTTAGTTTCTGTAAGATAAGCGGAAATCATCCAGTGTTTAGGCTCTGGGACAGTTTACCTAGAAATGAAGCACATCTCACACAGCTGTCATCATCACCATTAATATCATCATCATCAATACCATCAACATCAATACCATCACAGCCATTAAGATCATCATCATCACCATTAAGATCATCATCATAACCATTAAGATCATCATTACCATTAAGATCATCACCATCATCATCATCATCATCATCATCATCACCATTAAGATCATCACTATTAAGATCACCATCAAGATCATCACCATTAAGATCAGAACCATCATCATCATCGCCATTAAGATCATCACCATCATCCCCATTAAGATCATCATCATCATCATCATCATCATCATCATCATCACCATTAAGATCATCACCATCTTCATCATCACCATTATGATCATCACCATCTTCATCATCACAGTCATTATCAGCATCACCATAACCAGCAGCATCATCACCATTAAGATCATCACCATTAAGATCATCACCACCAGTAAGATCATCATCGCCATTAAGATCATCACCATTAAGATCAGAACCATCATCATCATCACCATTAAGATCATCCCCATTAAGATCATCATCATCATCACCATTAAGATCATCACCATCTTCATCATCACCATTATGATCATCACCATCTTCATCATCACAGTCATTATCAGCATCACCATAACCAGCAGCATCATCACCATTAAGATCATCACCATTAAGATCATCATCACCACCAGTAAGATCATCATCATCATCATCCCCATTAAGATCATCACCATTAAGATCATCACCATCATCACATTAAGATATTCACCGTTAAGATAATCACCATCATCACATTAAGATCACCACCATCATCACCATTAAGAGCATCACCATCTTCATCAACACAGTCATCATCACCATAACCAGCAGCATCATCACCATTAAGATCATCACCATCATCACTATTAAGATCATCACCATCATCATTAAGATCACACCGTCACCACCATCACCACCATTAAGATCATCATCACCATTAATATCACCATCAACATCAATAGCATCATCACCACTATCATCACCACCATTAGGACCATCACACCATCATTATCACCATTAAGATCATCATTACCATTAATATCATCATCATCATTAAGACCCTCACCATCATCACATTAAGAGCATCACAGTAAGATCATCATCACAATTAAGATCATCACCATCATCGCCATTAAGATAATTATCATCACCATTAAGATCATCACCATCATCATCACCATTAAGATCATCATCACCATCTTCATCACCAACATTAAGATCATCACCATTAAGATCATCACCATCTTCATCATCACCATTAAGATCATCACCATCATCATCACCATTAAGATCATCATCACCATCTTCATCATCCCCATTAAGATCATCACCATTAAGATCATCACCATCATCACATTAAGATATTCACCATTAAGATCATCACCATCATCACATTAAGATCACCACCATCATCACCATTAAGAGCATCACCATCTTCATCAACACAGTCATCATCACCATAACCAGCAGCATCATCACCATTAAGATCATCACCATCATCACCATTAAGATCATCACCATCATCATTAAGATCACACCGTCACCACCATCACCACCATTAAGATCATCATCACCATTAATATCACCATCAACATCAATAGCATCATCACCACTATCATCACCACCATTAGGACCATCACACCATCATTATCACCATTAAGATCATCATTACCATTAATATCATCATCATCATTAAGACCCTCACCATCATCACATTAAGAGCATCACAGTAAGATCATCACAATTAAGATCATCACCATCATCGCCATTAAGATAATTATCATCACCATTAAGATCATCACCATCATCATCACCATTAAGATCATCATCACCATCTTCATCCCCAACATTAAGATCATCACCATTAAGATCATCACCATCTTCATCATCACCATTACGATCATCACCAGCTTCATTATCATAGTCATTATCAGCATCACCATAACCAGCAGCATCCTCACCATTAAGATCATCGCCATTAAGATCACCATCATCATTATCATCACCATTATAATCATCACCATTAAGATCATCACCATCGCCATTAAGATCAACACCATTAAGATCATCAACATCATCATCATCACCATTAAGATCATTGCCACCGTCATCATCACCATGTTCATCTCCATTAAAATCATCACCATCATCACCATTAAGATCATCACCATTAAGATCATCACCATCATCACCATTAAGATCATCACCATCTTCATCAACACAGCCAACATCACCATAACCAGCAGCATCATCATCATTAAGATCACACCGTCACCACCATCACCACCATTAAGATCATCACCATTCAAATCATCATGACCATTAAGATCATCACACCGTCATCATTAAGATCATCAAAATCATCATCACCATTAGATCATCTCCACCATCATCACCATGTCCTGTTCCACTGTACACACTACTCCTCCTGTCAGCTTAGGACCAGATCAGAGCAGGTCATTAGTATGAGTGTAGGGCTAGCTCAGCTCTACAGACAAACAGCATGAGGAAATACAGATCTATTAAACGGAGCCGAAAGACACATCCATCTGTAATCAGGATGTCAAGCAAGGAGACGGAATTTGTCTGATCTCATGTGTGTACTAACTCTGCATGCTTCAGAGGAGTGGACACTCATTAGTGCACTAACCTCCTAAGACGCCCAGCTATAACTTGTAACCATGGTGATGAGTTGTCATTGTTGTCCACGGTGACAGTTATGGCACAGCATGGTGGACGCGCACTTGTGTGTGGGGTGGGGGTGGTGTTCTAGCTGATTTGCAGTGTGATAAATGTGTGCAGCATTATCTACCAGGATCACACTGGTAGATAATGATGTTAATGACAGTCACACTGCCCTTCTGCCTGTGGGGTGCAGACTGCACTCATCACAGCCCTGTGTGTGTGTGTCTCCTTGTGTGACCCTCTGTTCAGTTGTTTCTCTTTTCTCTTTTATAATTTTTTTTTAGCCCTTTTTCTCCCCAATTTCATGGTATCCAATTGTTTAGTAGCTACTATCTTGTCTCATCGCTACAACTCCCGTACGGGCTCGGGAGAGACGAAGGTTGAAAGTCATGTGTCCTCTGATACACAACCCAACCAAGCCGCACTGCTTCTTAACACAGCGCGCATCCAACCCGGAAGCCAGCCGCACCAATGTGTCGGAGGAAACACTGTGCACCTGGCTACCTTGGTTAGCGTGCACTGCGCCTGGCCCGCCACAGGAGTCGCTGGTGCGCGATGAGTCAAGGATATCCCTACCGGCCAAGCCCTCCCTAACCCAGACGATGCTGGGCCAATTGTGCGTCGCCCCACTGACCTCCCGGTCGCGGCCGGTTGCGACAGAGCCTGGGCGCGAACCCAGAGTCTCTGGTGGCACAGCTGGCGCTGCAGTACAGCGCCCTTAACCACTGCGCCACCCGGGAGGCCCCGTTTCTCTCTTCTCACTGCAGGACGGCCAGCCTGATATATGGAGTGTTGTCACACACACTCTCTCAGTGGAGTTGCAGAGAGCAACGGCTGGTGAGGCTACATAGTAATGTCTGTTTCACAGAGTAACGCTGATGCACCCTAATAGCAGTGTGTGTGCTTACTCTCTCTCTCTCTGCGTCTCTCTCTCTCTCTCTCCCTCATACATTTCTCTTCATCTTCTCTCTTTCAGGCATAGCGTTATGCCACGTCGCCTGCAAGTAATGCTGTTCCTGCATTTCCGTGCGTTTGTGTGAGTGTATCAGTCGTACAGCACAGACGGTGGGGCCATCACTCTTCCCTTCTCCTATAAACCCTAAATGCCCGTCCCTGTCCCGTCCCAACCACTGCGGGGTATGATTACACCTCTCTGATGATATATACCCCCCTTTCAGACTAGGACAGGGTCTATAAACACATACACACTCGCACACACACCTTTAATTTATACCCCGCCATGGGCCCGGCCTTATATAAGGTGGAGATACAACCCAACAGCATCCCTCCACACACACCGCGGAGAAATGTTTCCGCCCCCTCCTTATCTTACAGTAAGTGTGCCATTTCAGCAGAAGGGATACATGTCAGTAGTTGTAGAGGTGAGTAAAAGAGAGGTGTGTTGCTCCTGTGGTGCTGTTAACTCTATTTTCACACTGCGACCTGTGGGCTGCCTACCTATAGGATCTTTTGACTGCATATGGAACTGTTTCTAAAAACTCTTATAGACGCCGTTGTCTTTTCTCCTGCCGAGTTCTGCATCTAATTCCCTGGTGGTGAGAGACTCGAGAACATTGACTGATAGCAGATGTCATGAAAATGATATGAAGGGAAAATGTGTGCAACACAACCTATACAAAGTGCTCCCTTGGCAGGGTAAAGAAAGAGAGCAGTCGAGCTATGATCCAGTCACCGTTGCACTAATCATTGTGTGTGTCTTTACCATTTCGTAAAGCCCACAGCAGCCTGCCTTGGACGAATCGGTGTCTATTGATCCCTGCTCTAACACAGTTCAGTGTTATCACCTGTTAATGATGCTCCTCATTCACTCTCACTGGTCAATACGGAGTTCATCCGCACAGGCCCAGTATATCTCTTTTTCCTCCCTCTCTCTCTGTCTTTGTCTCCCTGGCTCACTTTCTCTATCCTTCCTCCGTCTGTCTCTGTGCCATTGGCCCCCACCCCTCCAAATATTTTAATATGTTTTTCTTTTTATTCTTTCTCTTATGGTGAAATATAACCTATGGTTCTATTAGCATATGGAAATATGAGAATTTGAATAAATATACTGAATGTCAAATGCTGTATGCACATTATCCTTTCTCCTCCTGTATACGAGAATATGAATTAGAGTAGTGTATATGAATGCTATCTATGTACATTATCCTTTCTCCTCCTGCCTGCGCTGCTCCCTCCAGACCTCATTAGAGCCTGAAAGTACTTCAGTTCAAACCTGTATGAATCATTATAAAACGCTATATTATGCATTCACCAAATTAATCTACATTAAAACAATCTGCATATCATCCCTTAACGAGCAACTAATCACTCGCAAAGTCAGGGGATTAACATAATAATGAGCGGGAAAATGTCACAGTTTATTTTCTGTTCTTTTAATCAGGATAGTCTTTCTGTTTCAGTCTCATCCCTTCATCCATGCTCTAGTCTGGTACTCGGGGATAATGTTTCTAGTTCACGGGAGCAGAAAGACTGTTCGTGTGCATCAAAGCAGATGTTTACCTTTGCAGTCAATAAAACACAGAAGGTGACATTTTACGGCTCCACTCTCCTGCTCGTCCTCCTTCTCAATCTTCTCTTTTTGTGACCTCCTTCTCACCCCCCCCCTCTCTCGCCGTCTCTTTCTCTATCCAGCCTCATCCTTCCTCAAGCAGGCATTAGAGGGAGAGTACCCTAAATTTGTTTACAGACAGATTATTTCACTTATAATTCACTGTATCACAATTCCAGTGGGTCAGAAGTTTACATACACTAAGTTGACTGTGCCTTTAAACAGCTTGGACAATTCCAGAAAATAATGTCATGGCTTTAGAATTTGAATAAATATACTGAATGTCAAATGCTGATTAGGCTAATTGACATCATTTGAGTCAATTGTACCTGTGGATGTATTTCAAGGCCTCCACAACAATTGTAGACCTCCACAAGTCTGGTTCATCCTTGGGAGCAATTTCCAAACACCTGAAGGTACCACATTCATCTGTACAAACAATAGTACGCAAGTATAAACACCATGGGACCATGCAGCCGTCATACCGCTCAGGAAGGAGACGCGTTCTGTCTCCTAGAGATGAACGTACTTTGGTGCGAAAAGTGCAAATCAACCCCAGAACAACAGCAAAGGACTTTGTGAAGATGCTGGAGGAAACAGGTACAAAAGTATCTATATCCACCGTAAAACAAGTCCTATATCGACATAACCTGAAAGGCTGCTCAGCGAGGAAGAAGCCACAGCTCCACAACTGCCATAAAAAAAGCCAGACTACGGTTTGCAACTGTACATGGGGACAAAGAGCATACTTTTTGGAGAAATGCCCTCTGGTCTGATGAAACAAAAATAGAACTGTTTGGCTATAATGACCTTTATGTTTTGAGGGAAAAGGGGGAGGCTTGCAAGCCGTAGAACACCATCCCAACCATGAAGCACTGTGGTGGCAGCATCATGTTGTGGGGGTGCTTTGCTGCAGAAGCGACTGGTGCACTTCACAAAATAGATGGCATCACGAGGATGGAAATTATGTAGATATATTGAAGCAACATCTCAAGATATCAGTCAGGAAGTTAAAGCTTGGTCGCAAATTGGTCTTCCAAATGGACAATGACCCCAAGCATACTTCCAAAGTTGTGACAAAATGGCTTAAGGACAACAAAGTCAAGGTATTGAAGTGGCCATCACAAAGCCCTGACCTCGATCCTATATAAAATTTGTTGGCAGAACTGAAAAAGTGTGTGCGAGCAAGGAGGCCTACAAACCTGACTCCGTTACACCAGCTCTGTCAGGAGGAATGGGCCAAAATTCACCCAACTTATTGTGGGAAGCTTGTGGAAGGCTACCCAAAACATTTGACCCAAGTTAAACAATTTAAAGGCAATGCTTCTAAATACTAATTGAGTGTATTGTAACTTCTGACCCACTGGGAATGTGATGAAAGAAATAACATTTCACATTCTTAAAATAAATAGGTGATCCTAACTGAACTAAGACAGGGAATTTTTACTAGGATTAATTGTAGTTTAAATATATTCGGCTAAGGTGTATGTAATCTTCCGAAACATTAGAGACTAGACTACTCCCTCGCCCCTTTCTCCTTCTTTCCCTCTCTCTCAGCTAACTTGTTACAGTATGCAGTCTGCCTCTTCACATCCTACTCACAGTGATCGAATGGTTTGGGATGAGTCTCTCTCTCTCTCTCTCTCTCTCTCTCTCTCTCTCACACTCACACTCACACACACACACACACACACACACATACACACACACACACACACACACACACACACTGACTGCTCACTCACTCGACTCGACCAACCAGTGTGGGATTGTACCCAGCTTGCTGTGATTGTCTGAAATAATTTCAGTATGAAGATTCTCATACACACACCCACACACATTCCGTGATGCGTGGTTACTCTCAGAATGTACATTCCGTGATGCGTGGTTACTCTCAGAATGTAAAGTCTCTTTATATTCTGCTCCATCAGTACTAAAGCTGTAGGAGAATTTAAACACGGGAGACCACTAGCAATTAAAACAGGCCACAGAACCGGTCACAGCCAGCACACTGATTAGTATGCATGGATGGAGCAGAAAGTAAACGTCCATTAAACCTGCTATATTTTAGAGTGCTCGGAGGAGTGTGTGTGTGTGTGTGTGTGTGGGCGGAGTGCCAGAAAGAGTGAAAGAAGGGGGAGAGAGAAAGCTTTTCCAAAGGCCTCCAGTGTGAGTGTATAAGAAGTCTTTGAGTGCAGACATGGAGGACAGTAGCTATCTGACCCGAGAAAGCTATATAGCACCTCGCTGAGGAGAGACAGGGCTTTGTAGTGGAGAAAACAGAGAACGATTGAAGGACAGTTGAAGAAAACGATTGATAAAGGAACGTCAACATCACAGTTTTCTCGAATCCTGCTAGACCAGACTCACCCTCCCATCGCCCTGGTCAAAAGTAGTGCACTAAATAAGGGAATAGGGTAGGGCTGACCTAATTTAGGCGACTGGTCGAACAGTGGCATGTATGGCACACTGAGCCTGTCTGAGTGGACTAATCCATTGCAGAGGCCTGCAGGGATGCCACACCAGTATCACCAGGAGTACATTTACCGCTAATTCCTATCATTTCTAACCTACAATGTTTGTTTTGTTACGGTTATTTCTGTTGATGGATTCAAAATATTCTTAATTTTGCAGTTTTACCATTGTCATTGTAGAAGTACACAACCTAGGCTACACTTGTGAGGAAAAGTTTGGGTTTATTTCATTCCATTTACAAGTTATTAATTGTCTTTTGTTTGGAGTGCTCACACACACCAGATTACGCATAGAACTAGGCTACCTGGCCTGCGCGCAAATGTAGGCTTATAAATGTACCCATTTGTGAATCTGATACTATTTCTGATTGTCTTAACTCATCATCACTGTGGAGCTTCTCAAATGCATTTTTTTCTTCAACTCAAAAAGCAAGTAAACAAAGTCTGTTTTTACATCCATTGAGAATGACAACAGTTCCTCAACGTAGCCTCTCTCTGTCGATAAACACTCCGCATGAAAGGGGAAAAAAAAGTCATGCACCGCTTGATCTGGTGGAAATGTCATAAAAAAGACCTACCTTATTACTTCTTATCCCTTGTGCAAATATCCTACAGCTGTGTCTGTTTCTCAAGAGTTCACATACTTTATGCAACGTTGCAAGTTTGCTAGTGTGAGCTTCAGGCTGGATCCAAGTTAGTAGCTGATACAATGTTTCAAGTTCCTTGCAGACAGGCCATGCATAGCCAATGTGATTAATAGGATATTTATTTTTAACAGGATGTGGTCTACCTGCAGGCTGCAATGTTTTTATATGTAGACTATATACACATATTGGCAATAGAAGTTACTTTTGGATTTGTATAATTTTCATTTAGATATCATTTTGATGAACCACATGATATTGACTTTGAGATAAGAAGACTTTATCAGAAATTAAATGTAACCCACGAAAATGTGCATATGATAATCATAACTGACACGCGGATCAGTAGAAATGGTACGATGACTTGGCACTCCAAATGGAAAAGGTTGCCGACTGCTGGTGTGGCCTATTACTGGCAACTTCAGGAACCTAATGGCAGAATCTGCGAATGTCAGCTGGCAGCGGGAGGAAGAGGGTCGGGAACAGGTATTTTTCTTCTCGTTAAGCTATATTGATCTCTTGTTCCCTCTTTAGTAATTTGTGTGTCTTGATTTTTATTTGCAGTGCTTAAAGCATCAGGCAACGTATCCTGATTTTAGTTTAGTTGATTTTATTCAAACATAGGTGTAATATAGACACCCTATGTGAGAATGCCGTTCATTGACCACAGCTCAGTGTTCAACACCATAGTGCACACAAACTCATCACTAAGCTAAGGACCCTGGGACTAAACAAACACCTCCCTCTGTAACTGGATCCTGGACTTCCTGATGGGTCACCCACGGGTGGTAAGGGTAGGCGACAACATCTGCCATGCTGATCCTCAAAACGAGGACCCCTCAAGGGTGCGTGCTTAGTCCCCTCCTGTATTTCCTGTTCACCCACGACTGCCTGGCCAAGCACGACTCCAACACCATCATTAAGTTTGCTGACGACACACCGGTGGTAGGCCTGATCACCGACAAAGATGAGACAGCCTATAGGGAGGAGGTCAGACACCTGGCAGTGTGGTGCCAGGACAACAACCTCTCCCTCAACGTGAGCAAGAGAAAGGAGATGATCGTGGACTACAGAAAAAATCGGGCCGAACACACCCCCCATTCACATCGATGAGGCTATACTGGAGCGGGTCGATAGTTTCATGTCTCTTTGTGTCCACATCACCAACAAACTAGAATGGTCCAACCACAACAAGACAGTCGTGAAGAGGGCATGACAACACCTTTACCCCCTCAGGAGACTGAAAAGATTTGGCATGGGTCCCCAGATACTCAAAAAGTTCTGCAGCTTCGAGAGCATCCTGACCGGTTGCATCACCACCTGGTATGGCAACTGCTCGGCATCCGACCGTAAGGCAGACGGTAGTGACGGTAGTGAGTACGGCCCAGTACATCACTGGGGCCAAGCTATTCAGGATTTATATACTGTACTAGGCGGTGTCAGAGGAAGGCCCAAAAAATAATCAAAGACTCCAGTCACTCAAGTCATAGACTGTTCTCCGGAGCACCAAGTCTAGATCCGAAAGGCTCCTCACAGCTTCTACCCCCAAGCCATAAGACTGCTGTTTAATAAAATGGCCACCCGGACTATTTGCATTGACCCCCCCCCCCTTTGTTTTTACACTGCTGCTACTTGCTGTTTATTATCTATTCTGCCTACATGTTCAAATTACCTCGACTAACCTGTACACCTGCACTTTGACTCGGTACCGGTAGCCCCTGTATGTAGCCTCATTATTGTTATTTTGTTACTCTTGTTTTTTTACTCCAGTTTATTTAGTAAATATTTTCTTAACTCTATTTTCTTAACTGCCCTGAACTTGTTGGTTAAACATTTTTAACAATCGATTGGTCAAAAGAACGGACAACTCCGTCAACCAAGATTTTTAGAATAGGGTGCCATTTGGGACCGAGACCCTCTCTACTGGGTAAACTTAGGTGTCTGGAATAAGCAACTATATTTGTGACAGATGCAACAACCTGAGTGTTTGTTTAAATTGCGTTGGTATGGTTAGGTGACTGGACAGGTGGAAATGGCTCCTGTCCACTCTAGCGTCTGTCTATAACTGCTGGAGCCTGATATAAGTCACACATTAACCCAAAGGTGTGGAGCTCCAGGCCAAGCCAGGGGCCCTTGCTGCTCCCTGTTTCCCAGTAGGAGATCATGTCCCTGGGTACTCAGGCTACGCTACAACGCCTGGCCCCGCTGGTTTTCCCTCTGGCACTCAGTCAAGCTGAGTCAGTGTTGATTAACCAAGAGTACATGAGAGCCAGGTTATCTCCCTGACTTCATTAAATCTCTCTCTCCCTCTCTCTAGTACTCTTTTCTCTCTTGGGTCCCTCACTCCATCCCACCTCTCTTTCATTTCCTTGCTTTGCCAGTCTCCCTCTACCCCATACCCTCTTTCTCTCTCCATCTCTCTGTTTGCTCTCTGATGTAGAGCTGTCAGCCTGTGTGTTTTGTGTTGTCTCTCAGTGTTTAACCTTGTAATTACGGGCGCTGCTGTGGGCCAAATTACCTCTGTTACTCAAGGTGCCTGTTGCTGTGGTAGGGCACTGAAGAGCGAGGGGGGGGGGGGGGGGGGGGAAGAGGTGTGTGTGAAGAAAGGACAGAAGGTCCACTAACAAGCTGAAGGAGAACTGCACAGACGGATAAAGTGAGCGAGGAGGATGGAAGGAGGTAGTGTGAAGAAGCCCAGACGGAGAAGTGACGGGTGGGAAGAGATGGATGAATCGGCTGGTTGACACGGAGGGATAAGTCAGAGGAGAGGGTGATGAGATGGAGAACAAACATTGAATGCACATTTGCTCGTGTGCGAAAAATCACTCGTCGTCATTGTCATTATTCTCATTTAGCGACCTTTCAGTTAACGAGAGAGCACCATTAATCAATAGGCGCCCTGTCTGGTGAATTATGGTGCATAAATGACTGGCCAGATGAACCAATGTTTGGAGCGCTGCTGGAGAAGTGCGTGTGTGTGTGTGTGTGTGTGTGTGTGTGTGTGTGTGTGCGTGCGCAACCCCATATCCAACCTTGTCCCCTTTACGGCCCTACAGGCTGCTGTTTGTTTGGGTTTCTCTACCTCTTCCCAATTTCATCAGTGTGAGAGAAAAGAGAGAGGGCAAGGGAGAGAGAGAGTTGGAAGAGAGGGTAGCCGTGCCTGTCACTGCTGATGTCTTTATCTCGCTCCAGCGGCACAGACGAGTCCACTGTGCGCTCGCTGTGGGTCTAGATCAGTGTGTGTGAGACGTGTAAATAGACAGAGAATCTGGTCTCTAGGCATGTTCCCGAAATGTAGAACTTTGTTTAAACCAGGAAAATAATTAACCATCAATGTATATTGTAAGTAAACACATTCATGAGATAAATAACGTGTGTGTGTGTGTGTGTGTGTGTAGTCCAGAAAAGGCTTTGAAGGACTCTCTGCAGCCCTACGAGGCAGCGTACCTCTCCAAGTCTCTGTCTCGTCTGTTTGACCCCATCAACCTGGTGTTCCCCATGGGGGGACGTAACCCCCGCCCTCCCACGACAAACCGGACAGCACCATCAAGACCATCACCAGGTACACACCCACACAAACACTGTTCTCCACTCAGACAACATTCTCAGAGAAGAAAACTGAAATATGATTTCTTACATCTGTTGTTCATCGCACTTTCTTTTGCTGATCTTTCCGATGTCCTACATGTCATATTATTATGTGTGCGTCCTCCACAGCGAGCTGAACGTGGCGTCGGTAGACACAAGTCTGACTCTGGCGGTGGTCAAGAACGCTGCCAAACCGTCCAGCTCTTCTGCGTCAAGTCTGAGCAGCTGGTAGGTCACCACAACAACCAATTGTCCATCAGTCAAACCCTGTTCTGTGGCTAAGTGGCAGCCCTGTGTGTCAGTGGGCGCAAGGAGAGGAGATGAGAGGGGACGAGGAGAAGAGAACAGGAGAATAGAGGGGGGTAGAATAGTACAGACCGGTCAGAGAATGTCTCTCTCAGCCCATTGTCGTCAGTGTTCATTCAGAATTTCCCTGATGGTCATCATCAAGTGGGCTGCTTGGCTTGTCGGATGAGGAGGGTTATTGAGGAGGCTAGTGTCTGGGTTAGTGACCCATAGGGATCTGGTCAAAAATAGTGCACTAATATATAGAAAAGGGTGTCATTTGGGACACAACCACACAGTGTCTGAGTGGTTCCTCCTGCCTACTAATGTAGTCTTCAAAAGGTAGAGTTGACCTGAACATTAAGAAATCAAAAAATGTGTCGAGACAATCTCTCCACCCTGGCTCTCACTCTTGATTATATAGAGGACTAGAAGTAAACCCTGCAACCCTAGGAGCCCTCCGTCGTCCAGCTCTTCACATACATGGGAGCTGTATCTACTGCGCTTTGTTTCGGGACAAACTGGATAACTCAGCGTTCCAGTGCGGTAATTGTTTGCTTGCCGAGGATTTTAGGCTTGAGGTGGCTTCCTTGATCACGCAGGTCGCCAGCCTATGTCAGAAACTGGATCGAGTGGGGCTTCTCCATCTGTCGGAGGCCTGCGCCGGGAGCAACGGGCTCAAGTTATCCTGCCTCTCGGCCATCCATAAAGGGTTCTCCAAATCCTGTGACCCGTGGAATTGGGTTGATTTCCTTGTCCTTCTCGCCTGCTGTGATTTTGGGCAGCTCTATGGTAATAACTTTGAGCGTACCTGGTGCAAAAACAATGTCCTGTCCCGGAGCTCTAGTAAATTACATTACTAAGCTGCTCCCGAATGTACTAAGTCAGGACATGGAAATCGATTGTATCGTCGTCCATGTGGGTTTTAATGACATTATGAAGGGCAGCTCGGAAGGATTGAAACTGGATTTTAAAGAGCTGATTGACTCTCTGCTAGACAATCATATCTGGCCCTGTGCCCTCTCTGAATCGTGGCATTGAACACTTTAGCAGGATTCTTTCTCTTCTGGCTACGTGATTATTGCAGCTGAATGGGGTTAACTTTTGTTGACAATTTCTATACCTTTTTGAAAACAAGACACATTTTATAAGGAGGATGGGATCCTCCCAAGTCATTTGGGTTTCATGATCCTTTCACAGCGTTATAAGGCTGGGTTGAGACAATGATTTATCAGTGACCCAAGCGCAGCTCAGTTAATCCCGACCGTTGTGACTGAGTTGTCATAATGCTTCAGCAAATGTACATTATACCAGCGTTGGTAGACACAATGTAAATAACCTCATTTATGTCCCTCTAACTGCCCTGAATGCCTCTGCTGATCCTACAGCTATTGTATGCAGTAATCATGGGCCTATGAACCAGATTTATATTATTAACACTGAGGTGGTGTGTCCTAGGAGGAAGTCCACTGTGAGCAGCTCACCCTGCACTAACATAAATAACATGAGCACATCTGCTGCTGCTAAGCTTCCCATTAAAGCAATGAAAACAATTAAGCATCCCAGAAGAAAAGTGCTCAAAATTGCCCACATTAACGTATGTAACTTAAGAAACAAGTTCCTGAAATCAATCATTTGCTAGTAGCAGATAACATTCATATTTTGACTATCTCTGAAGCGTACTTAGATAATACCTTTGATACCGTGGTAGCAATACACGGTTATAACACTTCCAGAAAATACAGAAATGCTAATGTTGGAGGTGTTGCTGTTTATATTCAGAAACACATTCCTGTAAAGCTTAGAGAGGATCTCATGTTAAATACTGTTGATGTAATATGGCTACAGGTTCATCTGCCTCACCTAAAGCACATTCTGGTGGGAAGCTGCTATGGACCACCAAGCGCTAACAGTCGGTATCTGGATAACATGTGTGAAATGCTTGGTAATGTATGTGATATCAACAGAGGTATATTTTCTGGGTGATTTCAAATATTGACTGGCTTTCATCAAGCTGCCCACTCAGGAAAAAGCTTCAAACTGTAACCAGTGCAGGCATCTACCAGGGTAGGTCAACCTACCAGGGAAGTTACAAACAGCACAGGAATGAAATCATCATCATGTATTGATCACATCTTTACTAATGATGCAGAAATGTGCTTGAAAGCAGTATCCAGATCCATCGGATGTAGTGATCACAATATAATAGCCATATCGAGGAAAACCAAAGTTCCAAAGGCTGGGACTGTATAAGAGGTCATACAATAAGTTTTGTAGTGATTCCTATGTTATTGATTTAAAGAATATTTGTTGGTCTCTGGTGTGTAATGAGGAGCAAACAAACGCTACACTTTGACACATTTATGAAATTGCTTATTTCAGTCACTAATAAGCATGCACCCGTTAAGAAAATGACTGTAAAAACGATTTAATCCCTGTTGATTGTTGAGGATTTGAAAAATTGTGTGGTTGAGAGGGATGAGGCAAAAGGAATTTTAATGTATTATATTTTAGTTCTCAACCAGTTCTCAACTAGTTCTCAACCAGGTAGACCAGTTGTCCCCAGTCCATCTGACCGTGCTGCTGCTCCAGTTTCAACTGTTCTGCCTTATTATTATACGACCATGCTGGTCATTTATGAACATTTGAACATCTTGGCCATGTTCTGTTATAATCTCCACCCGGCACAGCCAGAAGAGGACTGGCCACCCCACATAGCCTGGTTCCTCTTTAGGTTTCTTCCTAGGTTTTGGCCTTTCTAGGGAGTTTTTCCTAGCCACCGTGCTTCTACACCTGCATTGCTTGCTGTTTGGGGTTTTAGGCTGGGTTTCTGTACAGCACTTTGAGATATCAGCTGATGTACGAAGGGCTATATAAATACATTTGATTTGATTTGAGAACAAGTTCTCATTTACAACTGCGACCTGGCCAAGATAAGGCAAAGATAAATAAACGTACAGTCAATAACAATAGAAAAATCTATATACTGGGCAATAAATAGGCCATAGTGGTGAAATAATTACAATTTAGCATTAACACTGGAGTGATAGATGTGCAGAAGATGATGTGCTAGTAGAGATACTGGGGTGCAAAGGAGAAAAAAAATATTATTACAATATGGGGATGAGGTAGTTGGGTGGGCTATTTACAGATAGGCTATGTACAGGTGCAGTGATCTGTGAGCTGCTCTGACAGCTGGTGCTTAAAGTTAGAGAGGGCGATATGAGTCTCCAGCTTCAGTGATTTTTGCAATTAGTTCCAGTCATTGGCAGCAGAGAACTGGAAGGAAAGGCGGCCAAATAAGGAATCGGCTTTGGGGATGACCAGTGAAATATACCTGCTGGAGTGTGTGCTCGGGTGGGTGTTGCTATGGCGACCAGTGACCAGAATGTCAACTAAGTCTGGCTGCACAACCGATTGGCAAACGTATTGAAAATTGAGAAATCATGTTACTAAACTGAATAAAAAGAGGGAACTACACTATGAAACAAAGATAAATTACATAAAGAATGATAGTAAAAAATACTTTGGAGCAACTTAAATGACATTTTGGGGAAACTCAGCTCCATTATTCATTGAATCAGATGGCTCATTCATCACAAAATATTGATTTTGCCAACTACTTTAATGATTTTTTCATTGGCAAGATTAGCAAACTTAGGCATGACATGCCAGCAACAAACGCTGACACTACACATCCAATTATATCTGACCAAATTATGAAAGACAAGTGTGGAAGAGGTGAAAAAAGTATTGTTGTCAATCAACAATGACAAGCCACCGGGGTCTGACAACTTGGAAGGAAAATTACTGAGGATAATTGTGGACGATATTGCCACACCTATTTGCCATGTTTTTTAAGCATACTAGAGAGCGTGTGCCCTCAGGCCTGGAGGAAAGCTGAAGTCATTCTTCTACCTAAGAATAGTAAAGTCTCCTTTACTGGCTCAAACAGCCGACCAATCAGCCTGTTACCAAACCTTAGTAATCTTCTGGAGAAAATGGTGTTTGGCCAGATACAATGCTATTTTACAGTAAACAAATTGACAACAGATATTCAGGACACTTATAGGGAAGGACATTCAACAAGCACAGCACTTACACAAATGACTGATGATTGACTGAGAGAAATTGATGATAAAAAGATTTGGGGGGTTGTTTTGTTAGACTTCAGTGCGGCTTTTGACATTGTCGATCATAGTGTGCTGCTGATGTTTCAATCTTTACTAACGACTTTGAGTAAAGCCAGTGTGTCTATGTATGCGGATGACTCAACACTATGCACGTCAGCGACAACAACGACTGAAATGACTGCAACATTTAACAAAGAGCTGCAGTTCCTTTCAGAGTGGGTGGCAAGGAATAAGTTAGTCCTAAATATATTTTTACTAAAAGCTTTGTTTTTGGGACAAATCATTCACTAAACCCTCAAACCCTACCAAACATTGTATTTCATACAATGTGGTAAATAAGCAAGTTGAGTTGACTAAACTGCTTGGAGTAACCCTGAATTGTAAACTGTCAAAACATATTGATACAACAGTAGCCAAGATGGGGAGAAGTCTGTCCATAATAAAGCGCAGGTCTACATTCTTAACAGCACTATCAACAGGTCAGGTCCTACAGGCCCAAGTTTTGTCGCACCTGGACTACTCTTCAGTCGTGTGGTCAGGTGCCACAAAAAGTGACATAATAAAATTGCAATTGGCTCAGAACAGGGCAGCACGGCTGGCCCTTGAATGTACACAGAGAGCTAACATTAATAATATGCATGTCAATCTCTCCTGGCTCAAAGGGAGGAGCGATCATTACTTGTATTTGTGCGAGGTATTGACATGTTGAATGCATACCCCACAAGACATGCCACAAGAGGTTTCTTCACAGACCCCAAGTCCAGAACAGACTATGGGAGGCGCACATTACTACATATAGCCATGTCTACATGGAACTCTATTCCACATCAGGTAACTGATGCAGTAGAATCAGATTTAAAAAACAGATCAAAATACACCTTGTGAGGGGCCTCCCAAGTGGTGCAGCGGTCTAAGGCACTGCATCGCAGTGCTTGAGGCGTCACTACAGACCCAGTTTCAATCCCAAGCTGTGTCACTACCATGACTGGTAGTCCCATAGGGCGGCGCACAATTGGACCAGCGTTGTCTGGGTTAGGGGAGGGTTTGGCCAGAGGGCTTTACTTGGCTCATCGCGCTCAAGCAATGTATTTGGCTAAGGTGTATGTAAACTTCTGACTTCAACTGTATATATATATATATCAAGTCAGAGGTTTACATACACCTTAGCCAAATACATTTAAACACAGTTTTTCACAATTCCTGACATTTAATCCTAGTAAAAATTCCCTGTCTTAGGTCAGTTAGAATCACCATTTTATTTTAAGAAGGTGAAATGTCAGAATAATAGTAGAGAGAATTATTTATTTCAGCTTTTATTTTTTTCATCACATTCCCAGTGGGTTCGAAGTTTATATACACCCAATTATTATTTGGTAGCATTGCCTTTAAATTGTGATGGCCACTCCAATACCTTTGACTTTGTTGTCCTTAAGCTAATTTGCCACAACTTTGGAAGTATGCTTGGGGTCATTGTCCATTTGGAACACCCATTTGCGACCAAGCTTTAACTTCCTGACTGATGTCTGGAGATGTTGCTTCAATATATCCACATAACTTTCCATCCTCATGAAGCCATCTATTTTGTGAAGTGCACCAGTCCCTCCTGCAGAAAAGCACCCCCACAACATGATACTGACAACATGATGCTGCCTGTTCTTCGGCTTGCAAGCCTTCCCCTTTTTCCTCCAAACATAGCAATGGTCATTATGGACAAACAGTTATATTTTTGTATCATCAGACCAGAGGACATTTCTCCAAAAAGTACGCTCTTTGTCCCCATGTGCAGTTGCAAACTGTCGTCTGGCTTTTTTATGGCGGATTTGGAGCAGTGGCTTCTTCCTTGCTAAGCGGCCTTTCAGGTTATGTCGATATAGGACTTGTTTTACTGTGGATATAGATACTTTTGTACCGGTTTCCTTCACCATCTTCACAAGGTCCTTTGCTGTTGTTCTGGGATTGATTTGCACTTTTCACACCAAAGTACGTTAATCTCTAGGAGACGGAACGCGTCTCCTTCCTGAGCGGTATGACGGCTGTGTGGTCCCATGGTGTTTATACATGCGTACTATTGTTTGTACAAATGAACGTGGGAGCTTCAGGCGTTTGGAAATTGCTCCCAAAGAAGAACCAGACTTGTGGAGGTCTACAATTGTTTTTCTGAGGTCTGATTTCTTTTGATTTTCAGAGTTTAAAGGTAGGCCTTGAAATACATCCACAGGTACACCTCCAATTGACTCAAATTATGTCAGTTAGCCAAGCAGAAGCTTCTAAAGCCATGACATAATTTTCTGGAATTTTCCAAGCTGTTTAAAGGCACAGTCAACTTCGTGTATGCGAACTTCTGACCCACTGGAATTGTGATACAGTGAATTATAATTGAAATAATCTGTCTGTAAATCACTGTTGGAAAAATGACTTGTGTCATGCACAAAGTAGATGTCCTAACCAACTTGCTAAAACTCTAGTTTGTTAACAAGAAATGTGGTTGAAAATGAGGCTGAAAATGTGGTTGAAAAACGAGTTTTAATGACTCCAACGTAACTGTATGTAAACTTCCGAAATCAACTGTATATATTGTACCAGTGAAAAGCTTGGACACACCAACTCATTCAAGGGTTTTTCTTTATTTGTACTATTTTCTACATTGTAGAATAATAGTGAAGACATCAAAACTATATAATAACACACATATCACATCATGTAGTAACCAAAAAGGTGTTAAACAAATCAAAATATATTTGAGATTTGAGATTCTTCAGTAGTCAGCCTGGAATTCATTTCAATTAACAGGTTTGCCTTGTTAAAAGTGAATTTGTGGAATTTCTTTCCTTAAAGTGTTTGAGCCAATCAGTTGTGTTGTGACAAGGTAGGGGTGGTATACAGAAGATGGCCCTATTTGGTAAAAGACCAAGTCCATATTATGGCAAGAACAGCTCAAATAAGTAAAGAGAAATGACAGTCCATCATTATTTTAAGACATGAAGGTCAGTCAATACGGAACATTTCAAGAACTTTAAAAGTTTCTTCAAGTGCAGTCGCAAAAACCATCAAGCACTATGATGAAACTGGGTCTCATGAGGACCGCCACAGGAAAGGAAGACCCAGAGTTACCTCTGCTGCGGAGGATAAGTTCATTAGAGTTACCAGCCTTAGAAATTGCAGCCCAAATAAATGCTTCACAGAGTTCAAGTAACAGACACATCTCAACATCAACTATTCAGAGGAGACTGTGTGAGTCAGGCCTTCATGGTCGAATTACTGCAAAGAAACCACTACTAAAGGACACCAATAATAAAAAGTGACTTGCTTGGGCCAAGAAACACAAGCAATGGACATTAGACTGGTGTAAATCTGTCCTTCGGTCTAAAGTCCAAATTTGAGATTTTTTGTTCCAATCGCTGTGTCTTTGTGAGAAGTGGTGTGGGTCAACGGATGATCTCTGCATGTGTTTCCCACCGTAAAGCATGGAGGTGTTATGGTGTGGGGGTGCTTTGCTGGTGACACTGTCAGTGATTTATTTTGAATTCAATGCACACTTAACCAGCATGGCTACCACAGCATTCTGCAGCTATACGCCATCCCATCTGGTTTTGGCTTGTGGAACTATAATTTATTTTTCAACTGAACAATGACCCAACATACCTCCAGGCTATGTAAGGGCTATCTGACCAAGAAGGAGAGTGATGGAGTGCTACATCAGATGACCTGGCCTCCACAATCCCCTGACCTCAACCAACTTGAGATGGTTTGGGATGAGTCGGACCCCAGAGTGAAAGAAAAGCAGCCAACAAGTGCTCAGCACATGTGGGAACTCCTTCAAGGCTGTTGGAAAAGCATTCCAGGTGAAGCTGGTTGAGAGAATGCCAAGAGTGTGCAAGCTGTCATCAAGCCAAATGGGGCCTATTTGAAGAATCTCAAATAGGCCCCATTTGTTTAACACTTTTTGGGTTACTACATGATTTGATATGTGTGTTATTTCATCGTTTTAATGTCTTCACTATTATTCTACAATGTAGAAAATAGTACAAATAAAGAAAACCCTTGAATGAGTAGGTGTTCTAAAACTTTTGACCGGTAGTATACATATTACCTCAGTTACCTCAACTAACCGGTGCCCCTGCACATTGACTCTGTACCGGTACCCCCTGTATATAGCCTCCACATTGACTCTGTACCGGTACCCCCTGTATATAGCCTCCACATTGACTCTGTACCGGTACCCCCTGTATATAGCCTCCACATTGACTCTGTACCGGTACCCCCTGTATATAGCCTCCACATTGACTCTGTACCGGTACCCCCTGTATATAGCCTCTACATTGACTCTGTACCGGTACCCCCTGTATATAGCCTCCACATTGACTCTGTACCGGTACCCCCTGTATATAGCCTCCACATTGACTCTGTACCGGTACCCCCTGTATATAGCCTCCACATTGACTCTGTACCGGTACCCCCTGTATATAGCCTCCACATTGACTCTGTACCGGTACCCCCTGTATATAGCCTCCACATTGACTCTGTATATAGCCTTGCTTGTTATTTTACTGCTGCTGTTTAATTATTTGTTACTTTTATTTTTTATTTTTTTATTCTTAACTTCTTAAAGCATTGTTGGTTAAGTTCCTGTCAGTAAGCATTTCACTGTAAGGTCTACCTACACCTGTTGTATTCGGTGCATGTGACAAATACGATTTGATTTGACAAACACAGACATACTCAGGTGTGAACAGGAAGCGTCTTCAGGGCTGGTACCCTGACACCTTTCTGTGTGTGTGGGGGGGGGGGGGGGGCACGTGCATGTCATGAATGCCAGTGTGTGCGTGTCTGCCATCCACACAACTACACTCTGAGGCAATAGTTAACTGTTGCTGTGCCCTTTTTAGACCGTTGCTATGGCACCACTTTGCACATGTTGTCTGAACTCTCGCTTTTTCTCTCTCTGTGTCTTCCTGAGATGGCCCTAATTCCTGTCTCTGTCTTATTGAGATGGCCCCAATTCCTCTCTCTCTGTCTTCCTGAGATGGCCCCAATTCCTCTCTCTCTGTCTTCCTGAGATGGCCCCAATTCCTCTCTCTCTGTCTTCCTGAGATGGCCCCAATTCCTCTCTCTCTGTCTTCCTGAGATGGCCCCAATTCCTCTCTCTCTGTCTTCCTGAGATGGCCCCAATTCCTCTCTCTCTGTCTTCCTAAGATGGCCCCAATTCCTCTCTCTCTGTCTTCCTGAGATGGCCCCAATTCCTCTCTCTCTGTCTTCCTGAGATGGCCCCAATTCCTCTCTCTCTGTCTTCCTGAGATGGCCCCAATTCCTCTCTCTCTGTCTTCCTGAGATGGCCCCAATTCCTCTCTCTCTGTCTTCCTGAGATGGCCCCAATTCCTCTCTCTCTGTCTTCCTAAGATGGATTCCACTCCCAATGTTATTTTCAGAGCTTGTCTATGACTTTTCCCTCCTATTTTCTCCTCTCCAATCATTTGATTAAGTCTAGTAGGTATGATGAGGATTAGATTGTGTATGTGACCTGCTTGTCATCACCTCTGAGATGAGTGGTGGTGAGGTGTCCCCTTCCGCCTGTGGACCATGCCTGAAGACAGCAGCACAAACTGCTACTACAGCTGGATCCTGGTTCCTGCCCCATTTCTGCGTGGCCCCTCCTCGCTCTGCTATAGCAGTGGGAGCTGGCGTCTGGCTCCTGTGGGCCCTTGCTCTCACTGATGCTGTGTGTCTGCTGAGTACTACAGGTGTCCTGACTTTTCTCTCTCTCTTCCCTCCACCTATTTCTCTTTCTCCCTCCTCTCCCTTTCTCTGTCTCTCTCTCTCTCCCGCTCTCTCTCTTCCTCTATTTCTCTTCCTCCATCCTTCCATTCTTCTCTCACTCTCTCTTTTCTCTCCGGCTAGGTTTTACATTATGTTTTACATTATGTTTTACACGTCTGCATTATGTTTTACACGTCTGCATTATGTTTTACACGTCTGCATTATGTTTTACACGTCTGCATTATGTTTTACACGTCTGCATTATGTTTTACATTATGTTTTACACGTCCGCATTATGTTTTACATTATGTTTTACACGTCCGCATTAGGTTTTACATTGTTTTACACGTCAGTATTATGTTTTACACGTCAGTATTATGTTTTACACATTGTGAAAGGCCGTACCTATTCACTGACGAAATCCTAGGCGGGACAGCACGAAATGAGACGCAGAGACATGACTGTATTGGGAAACTGTATTGGGAGTCTCAACTCTCCCCGGGGCCGTACAACCAAAGTGGTACAAAACGCGAATCCAAAAGCTTGAGCCGAACCTATAACAGGGAATCGTATTGTCCTGGAATTCGCCATAGTCTCCAGCTCATAATCACTCTGCCCCTTTAGTCAGGTCCTAAAGAGAGCACAAACATAAAGAGAGCACAGTCAATTGGCCTCAGGTGAGCTCATCAGTAGTGGCTGTACTGCGGGCCACCTCCAGGAGAGCGCGCTGTCGGGCCACTTGATCCGTCTGATCCCTCACAATGTCAACATTGTATTTTACGAGAGATGCAGCGAGAGGGAGAGCAAGAGGGGGAGAAGCAGTGAGAGGGAGGGAGGGAGAGGAGCATGGAGAGGGGGAGAGAGGAGCAGTGGGAGGGGTGGAGAGGAGCAGTGGGAGGGGTGGAGAGGATCTGCGGTAGGGGGGAGGGGGGAGAGGAGCAGCCAGACAGGGATGCAGCTTAAGCCCCACCCTCTTCAACATATATATATATATATATATATATATCAACGATTTGGTGAGGGCACTAGAACAGTCTGCAGCACCCGGCCTCACCCTACTAGAATCTGAAGTCAAATGTCTACTGTTTGCTGATGATCTGGTGCTTCTGTCACCAACCAAGGAGGGCCTACAGCAGCACCTAGATCTTCTGCACAGATTCTGCCAGACCTGGGCCCTGACAGTAAATCTCAGTAAGACCAAAATAATGGTGTTCCAATAAAGGTCCTGTCGCCAGGACCACAAATACAAATTCCATCTAGACACCGTTGCCCTAGAGCACACAAAAAAACTATACATACCTTGGCCTAAACATCAGCGCCACAGGTAACTTCCACAAAGCTGTGAACGATCTGAGAGACAAGGCAAGAAGGACCTTCTATGCCATCAGAAGGAAAATCCAGAAAAGAGCCTTTTTAAAATTCTACAACCACCTAAAAGGAAGCGATTCCCAAACCTTCCATAACAAAGCCATCACCTACAGAGAGATGAACCTGGAGAAAAGTCCCCTAAGCAAGCTGGTCCTGGGGCTCTGTTCACAAACACACCCTACAGAGCCCCAGGACAGCAGCACAATTAGATCCAACCAAATCATGAGAAAACAAAAAGATAATTACTTGACACATTGGAAAGAATTAACAAAAAAACAGAGCAAACTAGAATGCTATTTGGCCCTAAAGTGGCAGAATAGCTGACCACTATGACTGACCCAAACTTAAGGAAAGCTTTGACTATGTACAGACTCAGTGAGCATAGCCTTGCTATTGAGAAAGGCCGCCGTAGGCAGACCTGGCTCTCAAGAGAAGACAGGCTATGTGCACACTTCCCACAAAATTATGTGGAAACTGAGCTTCACTTTCTAACCTCCTGCCAAATGTATGACCATATTAGAGACACATATTTCCCTCAGATTACACAGATCCACAAAGAATTTGAAAACACTTCCGATTTTGATAAACTCCCATATCTACTGGGTGAAATACCACGGTGTGCCATCACAGCAGCAAGATTTGTGACCTGTTGCCACAAGAAAAGGGCAACCAGTAAAGACAAACACCATTGTAAATACAACCCATATTTATGTTTATTTATTTTCCCTTTTGTACTTTACACCATTTGTACATCGTTACAACACTGTATGTATACATAACATGACATTTGTAATGCCTTTATTCTTTTGGAACTTCTGTGAGTGTAATGTTTACTGTTCATTTTTATTGTTTATTTCTCTTTGGTTTATTATCTACTCACTTGCTTTGGCGATGTTAACATGTGTTTCCCACGTCAATAAAGCCCCTTGAATTAAATTGAGAAACATCGAGAGGGGGAGAGAGCGAAACAGGGAGAGAGAGAGAAGCAGGGAGAGAGAGAGAGAGAGAGAGAGAGAGAGAAGCAGCGAGGGGGAGAGAGAGAGAAGCAGCGAGAGGGGGAGAGAGAGAAGCAGCGAGAGGGAGAGAGAGAGAAGCAGCGAGAGGGAGAGAGAGAGAATCAGCGAGAGGGGGAGAGAGAGAAGCAGCGAGAGGGGGAGAGAGAGAAGCAGCGAGAGGGAGAGAGAGAGAAGCAGCGAGAGGGAGAGAAGCAGCGAGAGGGGGAAGAGAGGGGAAGAGAGGGGAAGAGAGAGAAGCAGCAGAATTAAATTGAGAAACAGTGAGAGGGGGAGAGAGCGAAACAGGGAGAGCGAGTGAAGCAGCGAGAGGGAGAGATAGGGGAAGAGAGAGAAGCATCAGAATTAAATTGAGAAACAGTGAGAGGGGGAGAGAGCGAAACAGGGAGAGCGAGTGAAGCAGCGAGAGGGAGAGATAGGGGAAGAGAGAGAAGCATCAGAATTAAATTGAGAAACAGCGAGAGGGGGAGAGAGCGAAACAGGGAGAGAGAGAGAAGCAGGGAGGGGAGAGAGAGAGAAGCAGCGAGAGGGAGAGAGAGAGAAGCAGCGAGAGGGGTAGAGAGAGAAGCAGCGAGAGGGGTAGAGAGAGAAGCAGCAAGAGGGAGAGAGAGAGAAGCAGCGAGAGGGAGAGATAGGGGAAGAGAGAAGCATCAGAATTAAATTGAGAAACAGCGAGAGGGGGAGAGAGCGAAACAGGGAGAGAGAGAGAAGCAGGGAGGGGGAGAGAGAGAGAAGCAGCGAGAGGGAGAGAGAGAGAAGCAGCGAGAGGGGGAGAGAGAGAAGCAGCGAGAGGGGGAGAGAGAGAAGCAGCGAGAGGGAGAGAGAGAGAAGCAGCGAGAGGGAGAGAAGCAGCGAGAGAGGGAAGAGAGGGGAAGAGAGAGAAGCAGCAGAATTAAATTGAGAAACAGTGAGAGGGGGAGAGAGCGAAACAGGGAGAGCGAGTGAAGCAGCGAGAGGGAGAGATAGGGGAAGAGAGAGAAGCATCAGAATTAAATTGAGAAACAGCGAGAGGGGGAGAGAGTGAAACAGGGAGAGAGAGAGAAGCAGGGAGGTGGAGAGAGAGAGAAGCAGCGAGAGGGAGAGAGAGAGAAGCAGCGAGAGGGGTAGAGAGAGAAGCAGCGAGAGGGAGAGAGAGAGAAGCAGCGAGAGGGAAAGAGAGAGAACCAGCGAGAGGGAGAGAGAAGCAGCGAGAGGGAGAGAGAGAGAAGCAGCGAGAGGGAGAGAGAGAAGCAGCGAGAGGGAGAGAAGCAGTGAGAGGGAGAGAGAGAAGCAGCGAGAGGGGGAGAGAGAGAAGCAGCGAGAGGGAGAGAGAGAGAAGCAGCGAGAGGGAGAGAGAGAAGCAGCGAGAGGGAGAGAAGCAGCGAGAGGGGGAGAGAGAGAAGCAGCGAGAGGGGGAGAGAGAGAAGCAGCGAGAGGGAGAGAGAGAGAAGCAGCGAGAGGGAGAGAGAGAAGCAGCGAGAGGGAGAGAAGCAGTGAGAGGGAGAGAGAGAAGCAGCGAGAGGGAAAGAGAGAAGCAGCGAGAGGAGAAGAGAGAGAATCAGCGAGAGGGGGAGAGAGTGAAACAGGGAGAGAGAGAGAAGCAGGTAGAGAGAGAAGCAGCGAGAGGGAAAGAGAGAAGCAGCGAGAGGGAAAGAGGGAGAACCAGCGAGAGGGGGAGAGAGAGAGTGAGAGAGAAGCAGCGAGAGGGGGGGATAGAGAGAGAAGCAGCGAGAGGGAGAGAGAGAGTTAGAGAAGCAGCGAGAGGGGGGGATAGAGAGAGAGAGAGAGAAGCAGCGAGAGAGAGAGAAGCAGCGAGAGGGAGAGAGAGAAGCAGCGAGAGGGAGAGAGAGAGAAGCAGCGAGAGGGAGAGAGAGAGAAGCAGCGAGAGGGGGAGAGAGAGAAGCAGCGAGAGGGGGAGAGAGAGAAGCAGCGAGAGGGGGAGTGAGAGAAGCAGCGAGAGGGAGAGAGAGAGAAGCAGCGAGAGGGAGAGAGAGAAGCAGCGAGAGGGGGAGAGAGAGAAGCAGCGAGAGGTGGAGAGAGAGAAGCTGCGAGAGGCAGAGAAGCAGCAAGACGGGGAGAGAGAAGCAGCGAGAGGGGGGGATAGAGAGAGAAGCAGCGAGTGGGAGAGAGGGGAGGAGAGAGAGAAGCAGCGAGAGGGGAAGAGAGAAGCAGCGAGAGAGAGAGAGAGTGAGAGAGAGAAGCAGCGAGAGGGGAAGAGAGAGAAGCAGCGAGAGGGAGAGAGAGAGAAGCAGCGAGAGGGAGAGAGAAAGCAGCAGCGAGAGGGAGAGAAGCAGCGAGAGGCAGAGAAGTAGCGAGACGGGGAGAGAGAAGCAGCGAGAGGGGGGGATAGAGAGAGAAGCAGCGAGTGGGAGAGAGAGGAGAAGAGAGAGAGAAGCAGCGAGAGGGGAAGAGAGAAGCAGCGAGAGGGGAAGAGAGAAGCAGCGAGAGGGAGAGAGAGAGAAGCAGCGAGAGGGGGGGATAAAGAGAGAAGCAGCGAGAGGAAGAGAAGCAGCGAGCGGGGGAGAGGGAGAAGCGGCGAGAGGGGGAGAGGGAGAAGCGGCGAGATGGGGAGAGGGAGAAGCGGCGAGAGGGGGAGAGGGAGAAGCGGCGAGATGGGGAGAGGGAGAAGCGGCGAGAGGGGGAGAGGGAGAAGCGGCGAGATGGGGAGAGGGAGAAGCGGCGAGAGGGGGAGAGGGAGAAGCGGCGAGAGGGGGAGAGGGAGAAGCGGCGAGATGGGGAGAGGGAGAAGCGGCGAGATGGGGAGAGGGAGAAGCGGCGAGATGGGGAGAGGGAGAAGCGGCGAGATGGGGAGAGGGAGAAGCGGCGAGATGGGGAGAGGGAGAAGCGGCGAGAGGGAGAGAGGGAGAAGCGGCGAGAGGGGGAGAGGGAGAAGCGGCGAGAGTGGGAGAGAAGCAGCGAGAGGGAGTGATGCAGCGAGAGGGAGAGAAGCACGGAGAGAGGGAGAGAAGCACGGAGAGAAGCAGCTCGAGAGGGAGAGATGCAGCTCGAGAGGGAGAGATGCAGCTCGAGAGGGAGAGATGGGGGCGCGAGAGGGAGAGATGGGGAGCGAGGGAGAGATGGGGCGAGAGGGAGAGATGCGGTGAGAGCGAGAGATGCGGCGCGAGAGGCAGAGAAGCGGCGCGAGAGGCAGAGAAGCGGCGCGAGAGGCAGAGAAGCTGCGCGAGAGGCAGAGAAGTTGCGAGAAGCGGCGCGAGAGGCAGAGAAGCGGTGCGAGAGGCAGAGAAGCGGCGCGAGAGACAGAGAAGCGGCGCGAGAAGGAGAGAGATGCGTCGAGAGGGGGAGAGGAGAGGCGAGAAGGATGACGAAGGAAGGGATGGAGTCAGATGTAGAGAGAGAGCGAGAGAGTGGCAGAGAAAGAGAGTTAAAGGGAGATATGGGGAAACATATTCCTTAATATGGCCCATTAAATATGTATGATGTGTCCTGGTGCTGAGACCTGCGTGATTAATAGTGGCATAAAAATAGATTACTCTGCCATCAAATATTTAGTGGCCTGGGAGATTGTCAAAATTTTACAATTTGAAAGCAGAGTGAGGCCGTTTCAGCAAGAACGCCTGGTTATTTTAAGAGGGAGGGAGGGAGGGGGAGAAAAGAAGGATGGGATGGAAGGAGGGACATTGAGGATAGGAGAGGAAGGAGGGAGGATAAATGTTGTAATAACCCTTAGAGGAATATGGCAGGGATATGTGAGGAAAGAGACGATTATGGTTTGTCAGGTTTCACTGTAAGCTGACCTGTGTGTGTGTGTGTGTGTGTGTGTGTGTGTGTGTGTGTGTGTGTGTGTGTGTGTGTGTGTGTGTGTGTGTGTGTGTGTGTGTGTGTGTGTGTGTGTGTGTGTGTGTGTGTGTGTGTGTGTGTGTGTGTGTGTGTGTGTGTTTTCTCAGGTGATGTTGGGGTCATGTCCTCCGGCTGCTGAACATGCTCTCACTGCTTCCCTAGAGGTAAGACACACTCGTCTCCTCCCATACTGATCTACTCTTTACCCCTCTCTACTCCTCCTCCTCTCATCTCTACCCCTCGCGTGTACAAGGAGTATATTGTACACACGACTTTCGTCCCCCAAAAGGAGGGGGTAAAGTCAGAATTGTGGAATCGAAAAAGGAAAATAAGGTTAAAAAGACATGAAAACATCTTCTGTTGTGGACACCGTACATCTTTTAAATTTAAAAAAGAACTTCATCTTCCCCTCTTTCTCTCTCCATTCTATCTGATGTGCAGATGGTTGTGGATTATGATTGGGCACTTTTGGAACTGAGTTATGGAAACTATTGGCATTACTGCTGCACCTCCCTCTGGGAGGTAAAAGGGTAAACACTGAGTGCACTGTGTCCACTCTTCTTTGGCTATCACTCGCTTTTTCTCACAAAGTTATTTTGTGGTCACTGGGAAAACGGTCGGAGGCTTGTCTCTCTCTGCTTTCCGCCAATCCCACACGCACACACAACGGAGGGGACATTGTTAACTTTAGAGAAGAGATCTGAACAGAGATCTGGTTGGCAGGGGCTTAGCTGACTAGCACACACAAACAAACACACACACACACTGGGTCAGGTCTATTGAGTTTAGATTGATCTAAAGATGGATGATAAACTGGCGGCACCACTCCGAACCCCACGACCGACACACATGCCCAAACACACAACCAGTCTCACACACACTTCTAGAGTGCACTGCAAATGTCCGCGTATCAGCAAATCACATTCAGCCAAGATGACCAGCAGCCACCTGTCTGTTTGGGTTGCTTGGCAATGGCAGACTTAAGCCAATCAGGTGTGTCCCTGTGGAGACGGTGTCCTTCAGCAACACACCTGGCCTGCAGATGCAAGCAGTTATGGTAATGTTTGTTCAGTTCATGTGTCCACTGATATTTGAGATGTCATTGTCTGACTGAGTTGTTTCAAAGTTATGACACAACCCTTTTGAATGCCTTATTAAATGAATGCCTTGTGTGCGTTTAGGGAGCACAGGCTCTGATGACCAGTGCAGTACAGCCTCTCCTGCTGTCAGTCAGTGACTCCATCATCATCACATTGCATCAGGAAGACTTCTCTGGGTCAGTATACACACACACTTTAAGACACCTCAAGCTAGTCGCCCCCTTTCTAGGAGTAAGGTTGGGGTTTCTAGGAGTAAGGTTGGGGTTTCTAGGAGTACGGTTGGGGTTTCTAGGAGTAAGGTTGGGGTTTCTAGGAGTACGGTTGGGGTTTCTAGGAGTACGGTTGGGGTTTCTAGGAGTAAGGTTGGGGTTTCTAGGAGTAAGATTGGGGTTTCTAGGAGTAAGGTTGGGGTTTCTAGGAGTAAGGTTGGGGTTTCTAGGAGTAAGGTTGGGGTTTCTAGGAGTAAGATTGGGGTTTCTAGGAGTAAGGTTGGGGTTTCTAGGAGTAAGGTTGGGGTTTCTAGGAGTAAGGTTGGGGTTTCTAGGAGTAAGGTTGGGGTTTCTAGGAGTAAGGTTGGGGTTTCTAGGAGTAAGATTGGGGTTTCTAGGAGTAAGGTTGGGGTTTCTAGGAGTAAGGTTGGGGTTTCTAGGAGTAAGGTTGGGGTTTCTAGGAGTAAGGTTGGGGTTTCTAGGAGTAAGATTGGGGTTTCTAGGAGTAAGGTTGGGGTTTCTAGGAGTACGGTTGGGGTTTCTAGGAGTACGGTTGGGGTTTCTAGGAGTAAGGTTGGGGTTTCTAGGAGTAAGGTTGGGGTTTCTAGGAGTACGGTTGGGGTTTCTAGGAGTAAGGTTGGGGTTTCTAGGAGTAAGGTTGGGGTTTCTAGGAGTAAGGTTGGGGTTTAAGTTGTTATAAAGGGTCATGTTTACAGGTGGGCTTGGTGACATACTGCTACAGAGCTTTATGTGTGACAATAAGTTATCTGTGAAGCTATTATCTGATTGTCTGTGTTCCACCTGGCTCTAAACAGCATCTGTTGCTAATTTACATTTACAGTGTTTCTCTCTTTCCCCTGAGATTGTGTTGTAACACAAGAATGACATTTACACACTCATACACACGTCCTCAGACTATCTATCTACTGTTCTACACACACCGCTCTGCTTTTGTATATTATCCTGTGTGTGTGGGTGTGGGTGTGGGTGTGGGTGGGTGGGTGGGTGGGTGTGTATGTTGTCTCTTCAGCCCCCTGTCCAAATGGCCTTTCATGGTCAGATAAACACAATGTGGATGAACTCATCCCTGCTCCCTTTCTCCCCAACAAATACACTTGCGCACACGCACACACACACACACACACACACACACTTGATCTTGCATTGCCCATTTGGAGCTCCTTGCAGTGATCTTAAAACTAGTTGTAAAACCCACTCACCCTGTTCCACACACATGCACACACACACACGTCCTCTGAGTGAACTCTTGGTCTCGCTACCATCCCAGTCTCTCTGATCCATTGACCGTTTCCCAGATATAAAGCATAGGAACACCCTGTAGCAGAGTAGCTGTTGCAGGATTTTAGTCACCGCGGCGATATTGACGTGTTAAAAAAAAGACTGAGGGGTTTAATTTTGTAAAAAGGTCAAGTCTGAATCACCAAGCATCCATACAATGCCAGCCAAGGCAATAGCCCAGTGAAACCTAGCTGTGAGACCAGCAGCTCACTTGTATGTGTGTGTACACACAAGTAGAACCTGTCTAGACTATAGAATTAGCAATGAATTTAATACGATGTCTATGGTCTAGACCAGCGGTTCCCAAACTGTGGGGCGCGGGGTGGGGTGGCGGGGTCCGGCTTTCTACCTACTCCTGAAAGTTGTAATAGTAGAATGCACAAGGTGACATGTCTAAATTGGTTAGTGCATCATCAGTTCCTCTTGTCGTATCAGTCATTACAGAGAGCTCGTTACAAGCCCATGTCGGATAGCGTTTTCCAGCTGGGTCTTTTTAGCCCATGGATTTGTATTTTTTTTGTAATGTTCGAGACACTAAAATATCACAAGTACACATTAGACATGGCAAAATGTATAGAATTGCAGGAAATAATATTTTAAACCTGCTAAAGGTTCTCCCTGCTAACAAGAGGGGTGTGAACAGTGCTTGTGCCAATAGAAATAGACGTGGCCTGTGCAGGGGGGGGGGGGGGTTCCAAAGCTGGAAGGGGGGGGCTGGGGGGGGGTTCCAAAGCTGGAAGCGGGGCCTGAGTAAAAAAGTTTAGAAACCCTTGGTTTAGACCCTCTACAGTTGCATTCAGATATTCTCCCTCCATTCATATTAGCCAGACTCGTCTCTGTACAATAGAGAGGCTCCCAATGGACCTGTAGACTCCGTTAGTCTTGGGGCTTTGCAGTCACGACACAGACACACACACACACACAGCTAGCAGGGTCCCGTTAGACAGAGCCACACAAAGGGTCCCTGCGTCAGTACTGTAGCCTCCTGCCGCTGGCTAAATGTTATCGGCCCCTGGCACACGCTGGTTATTCTGTCACGGCCATACATACAAAGACCGAGAGCTCAGATTGACATTCAGCGCTCTGAATACAAACTAGCCTGCTCTGCGCTCGCTGATCTTGCACAGACAAGGCCCTGCTGGGACTTAGCCAACTCGCAGCACACACATACACACATTTGCATAAACAAACACATTCAGTAACACGCATAGGTTTAGTGTGTAGTCACTCAAGCATTGTGGGTCAATGGCCTGATGTTCAAGGTTATGAGTCAGGCCCTTAGTCTGTGACCTATACTAACCATAGGGTGTTCTATATATGTCTCTGTGTCCAGGTCTATGTCCTCCTCCGGGGAAGACGGACGTGCCCTGCTCCCTGTACATGCGAGACCTATAGGGCTTCGTGGGCCGTGCGATGGCGGACGACTTCCGGCACTTCCAGTGTGTCGACTTCACATACGACAACACGGAGAGCATCGCCCGGTGCTGCATCACACTGTTCATCCGCCACGCCAGCCTACTGCGCCCTCTAGGCGAGGGAGGCAAGATGAGACTGGCGGGCTGACTTCGCTCAGGTGAGGAGAAGGGCTGTATGTGAGGGTGTTATCAGTGTCTCTCTCCGTGTCTGCCTCCGGCTCTCCCTCGCTGTTTGCAAGTCTCTTGGGTGTTCTGTGCATCTTGAAGTTCACCAAGTAGCTCTCTATTCGTGTTCTCACGGTGCTATTTCTTCTCTGTGTTTTTAGATGGACCTGGCCTGTCGCTCCTCTCTGTAGGAGAGTGTCTGAGCTGGGGGAAACCCTGCCGCCTGCTGAGATCGTTCCGGTATGTTATTACATCTGTTATTATGTCACACCTACTCCTGTTACACCTTTGATGAGATGGGGAACGCCTCAACAGCAGCGGTCGTTTCCAGAGTGGATCTTAATGAAGATGTTAGTCATTATTGGAGGGTTAGAGAGCTGTAATTCTCCCTGCCGTCTGCCTCTGTCTCTACTTAGACGCTAGGAGAATGGTTTAAAGATAATGGGTAAAGGCTAATGGTGTAACATAATGAACATGTTATTTCGGGCTAGACACCTCAATGTAGACAAGACATTTTGTGTGTGTGTTGTTAGGGACCCGCTGTTCCAGAACAGTGAGCTGATAGCCAGCAGTCCAGCCGTGGGGGATCTGATTCCATACAGCACCCTGCTACACTTCCTTTTCACCTGAGCTCAAATCACCTCACCAGGTACACACACCGACACACACTATATATACAAAAGTATGTGGACACACCTTCAAATGAGTGGATTCGGCTATTTCAGCGACACCTGTTGCTGACAGGTGTATAAAATCGAGCACACAGCCTTACAATCTCCATAGACAGACATTGGCAGAAGAATGGCCTTACTGAAGAGCTCAGTGACTTTCAATGTGGCACCGTCATAGGATGCCACCGTTCCAACAAGTCAGTTCGTCAAATTTCTGCCCTGCTAGAGCTGCCCCGGTCAACTGTAAGTGCTGTTATTGTGAAGTGGAAACGTCTAGGAGCGGCAATGGCTCAGCCGCAAAGTGGTAGGCCACACAAGCTCACAGAATGGGACTGCCGAGTGATGAAGTGCATAGCGCGTAAAAATCTTCTGTCCTCGGCTGCAACACTGACTACCGAGTTCCAAACTGCCTCTGGAAGAAAGGTCGGCACAAGACCTGTTCGTTGGAAGCTTCATGAAATGGGTTTCCATGGCCGACCAGCACCACACAAGCCTAAGATCACCATGCGCAATGCCAAGCGCCGGCTGGAGTGGTGTAAAGCTCGCCGCCATTGGACTCTGGAGCAGTGGAAACACGTTCTCTGGAGTGATGAATCACACTTCACCATCTGGCAGTCTGACGAACTAATCTGGCTTTGGCGGATCCCAGGAGAAAGTTTGGCGGAGGAGGAATAATGGTCTGGGGCTGTTTTTCATGATTCGGGCTAGGCCCTTTAGCTCCAGTGAAGAGAAATCAACGCTACAGCATACAATTACATTCTAGACGATTCTGTGCTTCCAAATTTGTGGCAACAGTTTGGGGTAGGCTCTTTGCTGTTTCAGCATTACAATGCCCCTGTACACAAAACGAGGTCCATACAGAAATGGTTTGTCGAGATCGGTGTTGAAGAACTTGACTGGCCTGCACAGAGCCCTGACCTCAACCCCATCGAACATCTTCGGGATGAATTGGAACGCTGACTGCAAGCCAGGCCTAATCGCCCAACTTCAGTGCCTAGCCACACTAATTCTCTTGTGGCTGAATGGAAGCAGGTCCCTACAGAAATGTTCCAACATCTAGTGAAAAGCCTTTCCAGAAGAGTGGAGGCTGTTATAGCAGGAAAAGGGGGACCAACTCCATATTAATGCCCATGATTTTGGAATGAGATGTTCGACGAGCATACTTTTGGTCATGTAGTGTACCTACACACACTCCTATACACACTTATCTATTCTGCTTCCAAGCATCATTATCTTAACTTTGTATTAATTCTTCCTCTTCTACAGAGAGCAGAGTGGTCCATCGCTCGCTACTCCCAGTGGCTGGATGACCACCCTTCAGAGAGAGACCGCCTTACACTCATTAGGTTACTGCAGGAGAACGACAAAAGTCTTACAGCCTTTGAGACAGCTTTGTTGGGTTGTTTGGTATCACTCAGAGGAGTGAGTGAGCACCCTCTTGTGGTAAAATGATGAAATTCCTATCAGTTCTATTGGGTAGTGTGTCTTTAGTAATGCCATCTCCTTCTCCTTCTTGTGTGCTAGGGGTGCTCTGGAGGCATACATGCAGAGTGTGAGGGCTCGTCAGGGGAAGGAGTTCGCCCCTGTCTACCCCATCATGGTCCAGCTGCTGCAGAGGGCCACCAGCGGAGCCCAGAACTCCAGGACCTGAGGGAACTACAGCTCGCATGATGCAACTGTCTGCACTTCACATGGGCATGGAGAACGGCTCAGTGAAGAACACATCCCAATATTATAAATGTTATGACTATAGAATTAGTAGAACGGACATGGCTATGAAAATCCTTTGGCTTTTTTTATGGGCCACCCAACAGGAGTTTCCATTATTGAAATGACTTTCAGTGTTGCTCGTTTCTATGGATGTGATGAGCAGCAATTCAAACGGAAAACTACCCACAATATTGTATGAAAAAGTCTGTTCTGCTAATTCTATGGCTATGCCACAGAGGGCAGCACAAAGGGGCAGTTACCTGTGCTTCATACCAGTGAATGGGAAATACACGCTAGCTAGTTATGGTTAACCTAATTTTGTACTATTAAATGCTTTATGGTGAACAATACTTATAAGGAATGATTGATGGTAGGGCTCTATTCAATCCGCATTAAAGTGTCATTTTAATTTCAAGGCCGTGTTAGTGGAGACTGCATTCACGGTAAACGATGTCGGTTCAGAGTGTGCTATCTGGGTTGAATAAAGGCCTTAGTCTATTACACATAGCTCTTTCCCCTGTCTGGTCTATAGAACTGTTCATATGTTGTCTTATTTCATGAGGTCCTGTCGATGTAAAGCTCATGGTTATAATAAAACAAGTTGTGAAGGCTTGTATCTTGATGATTAAAATGACTGATCTTCCTGACCAGAAGAAGAAGTCCAGTATAAATAAAGTCAAATAAAATAACAGCCTTACAGGTGGGTATTATGTATGTTGCAACCCACATGGGTGCCAGTTCAGCTTTTGTCCAATCTTACATTTATGTGAGGTGCACTCGGATAGGACGATGCTTTTTCTCAAAGGTGGTCTATTTATAGCCCTGGTTACACCTTGCATGAATTAAATGTGTTTTTTATGATCTGATCAAGATGATCCAATCACTCTGTTCAAGGTTTACACATGGTGTATTCATTAATGCAAACCGTTTGCAACAAAATGAGCACAAAAAGTATCTTGCTATTTAACGTCCATTCATTCTCCTTGGTTTGGCTGAGTGTTTTTAATGGAGCTGTCATCACTCAGTACCCACAAGGCAAAAAGGTACAAGATTAGTTTTACAAGGATAGGGAAAATATTTCCACAGCTTTATTTGTACATGCTTCATTGGGAATTAAGTAATTACACTGACACAAACAGACAAATACAGCAAGTAGTCTTTAAACGGGCCACTTCCATTGGTTGACAGGAGGCTCTTCAATCAGTGGTTCCCATGGTTTCCACTCTGCCATCTTCCTGGATAGAGCCAACTCGCACTCCGCCTGGAGGGAAGAGGAAATGAGTGGGTCAGATAAGGCAAGAGATTTATGATAAATGAGGAAGAGGAGGGAGATAGTATGTGGGACGTTTTTGTAGCCGTGGTTACAACGTCCATTAACATGGCTGTCGTCATCCGATCGAGATTTGTTGTGTCTACACACGGTAATAAAATGGGATTCTTATCTGCCCACTTCGTATTGTGACCAGATTCCCTGGTCCCTCCCTGTTGGCAAATTAGACCTACCGTTATGACAGAAAACAGCACGCTTTTATAATCAATAGTTTTATACTCATCATTACAGCCTACTTTTGTTATCCAATGATTTAAGACTGGGCGTAACAGACTACTGTTTCGATAACCTCGACTTGTCCAATATTCAGAGAGTCTCCCTAAAAACTTCACCACACAAACGATTTGAATATCTGGATGTGTGTACAAAATACTATTATTGCACAGTAAGTTACAGAGTACGCTACAAAGTGCATCTCTGAATGGCGCAACGCATTATCCAAATAGGTCAGGATAGGGTTGTTCATTACGCATCGATGTTTACATACATATATTGTAAATAACCTTTAGTATAGGCCTAAACAGTATTAAAGGAATAAAAAAGCAACATGCTGGGAGAATGACCGTGGTTTAGTTTCCTCCAAATCATTGATAATTCGCTAACGGTACCTCAAAATGATAACCTATAGCAAGATGTGTGGTCAAATTATGAAAACGCATGGATAAAAGCAGCAATCTATAAAAAGTACAAAGGAGCAAGCATGTAAAGCAAAGGCTTTTATAAAGGAACAGAGTCAATCTAAAAGTAGCCTGAAGAGTCCTTCGTAATTGAAGCCTACACTAGCCTATTGGACAGTAGCCTGAAGAGTCCTTCGTAATTGAAGCCTACACTAGCCTATTGGACAGTAGCCTGAAGAGTCCTTCGTAATTGAAGCCTACACTAGCCTATTGGACAGTAGCCTGAAGAGTCCTTCGTAATTGAAGCCTACACTAGCCTATTGGACAGTAGCCTGAAGAGTCCTTCGTAATTGAAGCCTACACTAGCCTATTGGACAGTAGCCTGAAGAGTCCTTCGTAATTGAAGCCTACACTAGCCTATTGGACAGTAGCCTGAAGAGTCCTTCGTAATTGAAGCCTACACTAGCCTATTGGACAGTAGCCTGAAGAGTCCTTCGTAATTGAAGCCTACACTAGCCTATTGGACAGTAGCCTGAAGAGTCCTTCGTAATTGAAGCCTACACTAGCCTATTGGACAGTAGCCTGAAGAGTCCTTCGTAATTGAAGCCTACACTAGCCTATTGGACAGTAGCCTGAAGAGTCCTTCGTAATTGAAGCCTACACTAGCCTATTGGACAGTAGCCTGAAGAGTCCTTCGTAATTGAAGCCTACACTAGCCTATTGGACAGTAGCCTGAAGAGTCCTTCGTAATTGAAGCCTACACTAGCCTATTGGACAGTAGCCTGAAGAGTCCTTCGTAATTGAAGCCTACACTAGCCTATTGGACAGTAGCCTGAAGAGTCCTTCGTAATTGAAGCCTACACTAGCCTATTGGACAGTAGCCTGAAGAGTCCTTCGTAATTGAAGCCTACACTAGCCTATTGGACAGTAGCCTGAAGAGTCCTTCGTAATTGAAGCCTACACTAGCCTATTGGACAGTAGCCTGAAGAGTCCTTCGTAATTGAAGCCTACACTAGCCTATTGGACAGTAGCCTGAAGAGTCCTTCGTAATTGAAGCCTACACTAGCCTATTGGACAGTAGCCTGAAGAGTCCTTCGTAATTGAAGCCTACACTAGCCTATTGGACAGTAGCCTGAAGAGTCCTTCGTAATTGAAGCCTACACTAGCCTATTGGACAGTAGCCTGAAGAGTCCTTCGTAATTGAAGCCTACACTAGCCTATTGGACAGTAGCCTGAAGAGTCCTTCGTAATTGAAGCCTACACTAGCCTATTGGACAGTAGCCTGAAGAGTCCTTCGTAATTGAAGCCTACACTAGCCTATTGGACAGTAGCCAGGCTTAGGCTACAGAAAGCTATGCGCCTCAACGCATCAGTTTGGAAATCTTCTGCACTTTATTGACATCCGAAAAGGAATGCATTATAACATCACTGTATTATGTTCATATCTGATAACTGAAGTGGACTATTCACCACCTGCCCACCGTTCATTCTGGCTAGGTACAGGGGGAACATTAGGACCATCTATACACTGCTCTCTTCTGCTCCATCATAGTCCATCCCTGAATGCATCCCCAACACCTTAAATTCTGCTATTAAAGTCCTTGGCCTTTCTGTAGCCTATGATGTTTTCAAAGATTTTATTTTGGCCTGGCATTGGATGTGACAACCCTTTTTCTCTCATTCGGGACAATATCTCTTAAACATATTTTTCTATATGCCAATTTTAAGCAGAGCTGGACGCGGTATTGGACTGTGGCATATCCGACCACAGTGCCAGTTGGCACTTGGTTTCTAAAGTCCATGATCTTAATTCAACTGTTTGCTATTTTTTGGATAATGTTGGCCAAATGTATACGCTTTTGTTACTTCCAAGGATATCCGCACAAGATGCGTCTTCAACTACCTCCGGAGGTGGTCAGGAAGATATAATCACAATCAGATCACAATGTGTCTACACCGGTCAACTTATGTGGGCACAACCAGAATTTGGACATGATCAGGACAACGGACGCATGTAGAAACCAGGTGTAAACGTGGCTAGAGAAAGCAACTTTAGGAGGAAGATGCAATGAAAAGATTGTGAGGCTCCTCTCTGTACCTGATGAATGACCTCCTCAATCTGACCACAGTTGATTTTCTTCTCTAGTTTCTCCACATCAGGCTCCTTTCAATTGAAAAGAAGACAATGAAATTATCTATATGGATTGAAACACAGATGCCATTCCAAACAATGTCTCGTAACATGATATCATAAATATAAAAGTCAACAAGGAGATTACCTCACAGAAGTTCATACGGGTTCAAGCTAATACATGAAATCACAGTCACAATGAGAGCTGGTAGTTAGAGTTCTACTCTGTTAAACTTCACCTGACCCTAGATGTGAGAGTGAAGATGGTTGGAGTGTAAACTTACGGCTTTGATAAGGTCAAAGCGGTCATTGACAAGCTGTTCTGTGTACTTTCTGTAGGCTGCGTCCTGAGGGATGACCTGGAGAGACGCCAGGATCTTACTGTACAAGATCCTCAGGCGCTGAGGGGACACACGCACAGACCGTTACATTATCATACCAAAGTAGGCGTGGTCCACTACTGCTGTTTATGGCCATTACTGGAGACTCACCTCATGAGGGTTGTGGGACACGGCCAGTCCCACCAAGCCTGTTGTCTGGGGGAAATATGACACACAATGAGCATAATAGCTAGCTAGCACGCGAGACTACATAGTTAACGTTAGCTAACGTTAGTAATCTCCTTGGTAAAATAGTCATACGGCACTCAGAAGGAAGGTGGAACATTACAGAACATATGGATAAAACGTCATGTACCTTTGAGTTCGTATCGTGTCAGCCATCTAAATTGGTAAATCTATATTTACTTCACAACGGACAAGCCCTTGGCCTAGGTAATTAACCCTGACTTAGTATAAGTATATATATATATATATATATATATAAGTATATATCCACGAACCCTCCAGCAAATGAGCAAGCTAGCTAAGTTTGTTAGCTAGCTGACACGCATTCTTGTCAATAGGAAGCGACAAAAGCTCATATCGATTGTAAAGTGACAGTAAACTAACTGAATAAACAAAAGCACATTACATTTTCACAAAAGCATCATCATAATATGACCTCGACTCGTACCTTTTTCAGAACGCCAGCCATGATTATGGGCGCTACGGATTCTGGGTCACTTCTGTCGAATAAAAATGACGTCAACACGTCCTCGTTTTTTCAAAATAAAAGCTCAGCATGTTTGATTGTGTAGTAAGTACAGTAGTGGCCAAAAGTTTTGAGAATGACACAAATATTAATTTCCACACATTTTGCTGCTTCCGTGTCTTTAGATATTTTTGTCAGATGTTAGTATGGAATACTGAAGTATAATTACAAGTATTTCATACGTGTCAAAGGCTTTTATTGACAATTACATGAAGTTGATGCAAAGAGTCAATATTTGCAGTGTTGACCCTTCTTTTTCAAGACCTCTGCAATCTGCCCAGACATGTTGTCAATTAACTTCTGGGCCACATCCTGACTGATGGCAGCCCATTCTTGCATAATCAATGCTTGAAGTTTGTTAGAATTTGTGAGTTTTTGTTTGTCCACCCGCCTCTTGAGGATTGACCACACGTTCTCAATGGGATTAAGGTCTGGGGAGTTTCCTGGCCATGGACCCAAAATATCAATGTTTTGTTCCCCGAGCAACTTATGCCTTATGGCAAGGAGCTCCATCATGCTGGAAAAGGCATTGTTCGTCACCAAACTGTTCCTGGATGGTTGGGAGGAGTTGCTCTCGGAGGATGTGTTGGTACCATTCTTTATTCATGGCTGTTTTCTTAGGAAAAATTGTGAGTGATCCCACTCCCTTGGCTGAGAAGCAACCCCACACATGAATGGTCTCAGGATGCTTTACTGTTGGCATGACACAGGACTGATGGTAGCACTCATCTTGTCTTCTCGGGACAAGCTTTTTTCCAAATGCCCCAAACAATCGGAAAGGGGATTCATCAGAGAAAATGACTTTACCCCAGTCCTCAGCAGTCCAATCCCTGTACCTTTTGCAGAATATCAGTCTGTCCCTGATGTTTTTCCTGGAGAGAATTTGCTTCTTTGCTGCCCTTCTTGACACCTGGTCATCCTCCAAACGTCTTCGCCTCACTGTGCGTGCAGATGCACTCACACCTGCCTGCTGCCATTCCTGAGCAAGCTCTGTACTGGTGGTGCCCCAATCCCACACCTGAATCAACTTTAGGAGATGGTCCTGGCGCTTGCTGGACTTTCTTGGGCGCCCTGAAGCATTCTTCACAACAATTGAACCGCTGTCCTTGAAATTCTTGATGATCTGATAAATGGTTGATTTAGGTGCAATCTTACTGGCAGCAATATCCTTGCCTGTGATGCCCTTTTTGTGCAAAGCAATGACGACGGCACGTATTTCCTTGCAGGTAACCATGATTGACAGAGGAAGAACAATGATTCCAAGCACCACCCTCCTTTTGAAGCTTCCCGTCTGTTATTCGAACTCAATCAGCATGACAGAGTGATCTCCAGCCTTGTCCTCATCAACACTCACACCTGTGTTAACGAGAGAATCACTGACATGATGTCAGCTGGTCCTTTTGTGGCAGGGCTGAAATGCAGTGGAAATGTTTTGGGGGGATTCAGTTCATTTGCATGGCAAAGAGGGACTTTGCAATTAATTGCAATTCATCTGATCACTCTTCATAACATTCTGGAGTATATGCAAATTGCCATCATACAAACTGAGGCAGCAGACTTTGTGAAAATTAATATTTGTGTCATTCTCAAAACTTTTGGCCATGACTGTAGACATGAGTCCTCCAATACATGTTCAATCATTAGATTGGAAAAATAAATATTACAAATGGTAATTTAAAATCATTCAAAGTGGGTACACTACACATACTAGCAATATCAAAATAATGTAGGACTTGTGTTCTGTAAGCCGGACAGCCTGTCTATACTGTATGGCTCCTATAGTCAATTAAATCTCATTATGATAAACTGTGTTTAGTGTGATAGCGAAACACTGCATGTGACAGTGTGACAGGCATTCTCAGAGTGTGTGGGGCTGATATTATAGGCATGTCAAGTCTAAAAATATCCCATTACTCCTGCAAACACCAACATAAAAGTTAGTTTGCAGCCAACAAACCTTCGGAGACTGGGACTTTCACTGGAGATTTTACAGGTAAGACTGGAGTTGCCCGTTCATTCGGATATTTGATAGCGACGAAGGTGCTTTAAAACCTTTCAATTTGTCATTGCAATGACATTCCTGTCTGCATGCCTATAGTTTAGGATGTGTCTGTTGATCTATGCAGACTGCAGTGACATGAGTCATTTGGGGGAGACTGGTAGCCTAGTGGTTAGAGCGTTGGGCCAGTTAACCCAAAGGTTGCTAGATCGAGGGGACAGCAGGTAGCCTAGTGGGTAGGTTGCTAGATCGAATCCCTGAGCTGAAGGTAAAAATCTGTCATTCTACCTCTGAACAAGGCAGTTAACCCACTGTTCCCCGGTAGGCTGACATTGTAAATAAGAATTTGTTCTTAACTGACTTGCCTAGTTAAATCAATAAAATAGTATTGAGGTTCATGGTAACCTTTTGGTTACTCTTTTTCATTTCTCTGTAGGAATGGAGGACATCGATAGATGTGAGGAGGAGCTTATTGAGTATGCCATTCGAGAGAGTATTCGAGACTTATCAATAGACAGGTATTCAGAAAATGGAGAGGATTTACATGAATGTATTATTCGCACATCCCGCAGTACGTTTGTCACCTCTCCCTGACTTTGTTTACCCATATCTCAACAGCATGCCAACAGTCAGTGGTGACTATCTGAGGATAGTGACTGCCATCGAGCAAGGTAGGACTACCCCTCACCGACCGTGCCTTTCAAACTGCCCTAGCCCAACCCTTGCCCTTAAGCTATTAACCCTAACCTTAGCTTTATGTCCACATCAGGGTTCAACCCTAACCCTAGCTTTATGTCCACATCAGGGTTCAACCCTAACCCTAGCTTTATGTCCACATCAGGGTTCAACCCTAACCCTAGCTTTATGTCCACATCAGGGTTCAACCCTAACCCTAGCTTTATGTCCACATCAGGGTTCAACCCTAACCCTAGCCATAACGCTAGCCATAATCCTAACGTAGGGTTCTGTGTGGTGTCTCTCCCTAGGTGATGTGTATACCCTGCAGGAGCTGTCTGGGTTGCAGGCTTTCACAGAGAGGGACAGCAGAGGGTGGCTTCCCCTACACAGAGCCGTCGTGCAGTCCCAGGAACAGGTCTTGGATCAGGTCCTGCTGGGTGAGAGGCCCACATACCACCAGCAGTACCTCACAACTAGTACCTGAAATACCCGTAGCCACTTACAGTACTGCTTCTATAACACATGTGTTTAATTCCCATTACTTATGTGTGTGTGATCCTGCAGCTTCCTGTGATGGGACTGTGGATGATGTGACTGCAGGCGGGGACACAGCGTTGATTCTGGCTGCTCAGGAGGGTCTGCTGGAGAATGTCAGGACTCTACTGCGGCATGGAGCGTCTCCACACAAAACCAACAGCCTGAATGAGTCCCCATTGCTGCTTGGTACACGCACAGTCATATATATATATAAACACACACACACACAACACACACACACACACACACACACACACACACACACACACACACACACACACACACACACACACACACACACACACACACACACACACACACACACACACACACACACACACACACACACACACACACACACACACACACACAATACTGTATTCAAGCACTGTTCTATGTCGTCAATCAAGCATGCAAGTTCTGTTTTGTTATGTGTCGTCCTGTGTTGATGTGTGTTAGCGGTGAGACAGGGATCATATGACATGGTGTCCACTCTGATCAATTGTGGGGCCTTCGTGGAACAGGTGTGTCTGAAGAAGTGGATGGCCATTCACGAGGCAGCCAAGGTGAGTTTGAGTTACACCTGTAGTCTTGTTTATATTTCTTCTTCAGCCGTATACCCTATCATCAAGGTCCAGGAATGCCAAAACATGTCATAAAAAACAATGTTTTATTGTAATTCCCTTCTCCTTAAAAAGTGTGTGTTATCTTGCCAGGTGGGCTGCAGTGCCATCCTGGTGCTCCTGCTAAGACATGGGGCTAAGGTGACAGCTGTAGATGGGCACAATGTCACCCCGCTGGGCATCGCAGCAGAGTACGCCCATGCAGAGGTCCTGGATATACTCATAAAGAACGGTATGAGCCAATCAGAGGCCTTAGATTGTCCTTGATGAATAATGTAAACATTTTAAACGTATTGTCATACCAAAAGGCAAATAAACATTCTCGAAGAACAGCCAAAAATACATTTACAAGGAACTGAAAAATAGTTGATATCAACAGATTGTTCATATCAGTTTACATAAAAGTTTGGCTTGAACACAAGTCTACAGGACTACAGTAGGGTTAATCGTCCTCCTTTCCCACCAGGTGGCGACGTGAACGCCCAGGCATATAACGGAGACACTGTTCTTTACGATGCAGCCGGCTCAGGGAACCTGGACTGCATATACCTCCTCCTGCAAGCTGGAGCCAACCCTAACATTGCCAGTCTGGCCTGCCAGCTGCCCATACACAGAGCCGCCTATGAGGGACACATCCTGTGAGTGGCTGACTCTTACTACGCGGTCCTCTATAGCTCAGCTGGTAGAGCATGGCGCTTGCAACGCCAGAACTGTGTTTCGATTCCCAGGACATAGATGATCCCATATGTAAAATGTATGCACATAATGACTGTAAATTGCTTTGTGTGAAAGCGTCTGCTAAATGGCATATATTACTAACAGTCTAGAACAGGGATGCCAAGAACAACTACTGGAAAGCATGCTGGTCTTTGTGGAAATCAAATCAAATCAAGACATCGGCTAGAGAGTTATCTGATGATCCAGTTCTTGGAAAGTGTTACCCCTGAGGAATTATCCATCCCTGGGTCTAGAAGCAGTTGTTCAGGTCATAGTCTAGATCCTGTTTCAACAACATAATCAATAGTGCTGGTATAATCAACAATCTGATCTATGATGCTGTATTTGTCCCAGTGCTCTGAGGACCTTCATCCCCATCACCACTAAGAGAGCCATCCGTCTGTCAGGCCAGAGCCCAGTCCACTCTGCAGCAGATGGCGGCCATGTTGACTGTCTGGAGATGCTCATAGAGAAAGGTTTCGATGTCAACGCTCAGCTGGACGTACACATCTCAGGTACAATCCATGGACACACACAACCCAGATAGTACAATTGGGCAAACACATGGACACATAATCTATTTCATAAAGGAGCCCTGCTCAAGAGGAAGGTGCTTGTAACTTCGGAGTTGTGAGGTTGAGTCCTGTGTGGGCCAATGGGGGCCCTCTAGAGGTCAAGGCCCCTGGGTACGTGCCCTTAACTTACATGCTGTCTAGACTATCTAAAAAAAAATTCGTTGACATGGGCTAATTGAGTGACTGACATAACAAGAGAAAAACTGCCGATGTACAAGCACATTTCAAAATGGCACATTGTGTATTCTACTATTCTAACTCTCAACCCCGACTGAGTTCCTAGGATGTTTTGGCTAATTGAGCATGTTGTTATTACTGTGTTACCAGAGAGCTATGGGGACATGAGGCGGAGTCCGCTCTACTTCGCCGTATCCAACAGTGATATCACCTGCACAGAGATGCTGCTGGCCGCCGGGGCCAAAACTGACCTGGACCCGCTACGCTGCTTCCTTGTGGCTGTACGCGCTGGGAGGTATGAGACTGTATCTGTATGGGTAACTCAAGACCGTGTTAGACCACTGAACTAAGCCGACAGTAGGTGTTAGCTTTGGGATAACGCAATTCTTATTGTCTCCCTCGGGGAAGGTTATTCCTCACTTGAGAGTAGTCCGTGTTTCACCAACTACCTCTGCAATATGACTTTTTCCACATTTTGTTACGTTACGGTCTTATTCTAAAATGGATTAAATTAGACATTTTTGCAAATGTATTAAAAATAAAAAACTGAAAAGTCAAATTTACAAAAGTATTCAGACCCTTTACTTAGTATTTTGTTGAAGCACCTTTGGTGCGATTACAGCCTTAAGTGTTCTTGGGTATGACGCTACAAACTTGGCACACCTGTATTTGGGGAGTTTCTCCCCTTCTTCTCTGCATACCTCAAGCTCTGTCAGGTTAGGTGGGGAGTGTCGCTGTACAGCTATTTTCAGGTCTCTCCAGAGATGTTCGACCGGGTTCAAGCCCGGGCTCTGGCTGGGCCTCTCAAGGACATTCAGAGACTTGTGCTGAAGCCGCTCCTGCGTTGACTTGGCTGTGTGCTTAGGGTTGTTGTCCCCTTGGAATGTGAACCTTCACCCCAGTCTGAGGTCCTTAGTGCTCTGGAGCAGGTTTTCATCAAGTATCTCTCTATACTTGGCTCCGTTCATATTTCTGCCAACCCTGACTAGTCTCCCAGTCCCTTCCGCTGAAAAACATCAAGCTTCCTTTTGTAATTATGACGTTGTCTTAACCTTTTATCTTCAACCCAGCTCCCATATATTTCCTACTTCCTGGTCTCTTCTATGACATCACCTGTCTAACCCTATCCCATCCCACCCCAGGTATGAGCTGGTGCGTCTGCTATTGTCCAGGGGTGCCGAAGTCAACTGCTACTTCAGATTGATCAGTGACACACTGTTTCCCACCGCGTTGCAGTACTGTCTCAGAGATCACATGATTCTGCGCCTGCTGCTCAACAACGGCTACGACATAGAGAAGTGCTTCCTGTGTAACCACGGCAACGGACAGGATATGGACTGCGACTCCAGGGTCGACTACCAACATAACCATAGAAGAACTTTATTTTATAACCAGGACTACAGAGCCTCAGTAAGTCATGTAGACTTATTCCTGGCTTATTCCAGTACAACAGGAGTAGGCCCCCAATCTTTGATTTAGAATACAGGAAGTAGGCAAGTCCTGGTTCTGGAGGAAGACAGGTTCTGTGTTTTTGTTCTCGGCTGGAACTAAAGCCTGCGCACACTGTGGTCCTCTATGACCAGGGTTGGCCGCCACTGATGTAGAATGTGTTGGTCTAACTTAGAACATAACAGCAAGTGTAGCTAATACCTTGTCCAGTTCCACTGCGTGACCTTCTGATGTCAGTCTCGCTGTCCTGTTCGCTCTCTGCTCCAGTTCTGTGAAATCATCTCCCTGTCGTCGGTGGTCAACCTGGCGGGGAGTGTGGTACGGATGCTTCTGGACTACGTCAGACACCCACGTATCTGCCCCAACCTCCTACGGGTCCTGGAGAAACAGAAAGAGTGGACAGACATCTGTGACATTCTGGGTAAGGCAGCATCATTGCTAATAAACAATAGTAGTGGACAGAAAACAGTGGGAAAGACTGAAATATCTTACAGATCAACTCTCCATCATCATGAACAGAATAACCTGACTTTTTGTGTGTGTGTGTGCCCGTCCATGTGTGTGTATCCCCAGACAACCCTCGGTCCCTGCAGCACCAATGTCGTTTGGTCATTAGGAGACAGATGACCCCTAGAAGACTGAATGACCCACAGGTCATGGCTACCGTCCCGTTTCCCCCGACACTCAAACACTACCTCACCTACAGGGCGTACGACGAGTATGGTGGGTTGGAAGCCTCACACTCATAACTGGATCAATGAAAACATATTTAGAAGAACAAAAAGTGATCCTGTTCTGTGCATAACTGATCAATCACATTATGCTCTTTCTCGTGAATAATGCATCAGCTCATATACTTATGCTTATATGAAGTATGGCAAGTGTTCTTGTGATGTAATGTTTGTAATAACTACAATTCTTTTCACACTGATTCATGTTCTCTGAATTGTGTCAATTGTCCATATCATAGTACTGCTACTTCTACTAGACTGCATACATTAGACCGCACAGCTGTGCAGCATTTTACAGTGCATGTAGTGTGATGTACTCTTCAAGATCTCCCCTTGGGAAAAGCAGGTCAGGTCTAAAAAAATAACTCTCTGAGAGCTCATTCAGTTTATAAGTAGGGCTAAACACTCACGGGACACTGGTCTGAATGACTCAGCTGCAATGGACTGTTGACTTTTACAGTGACCCTGACACCTACCTTTAAATCTAGAGAGACCTAGATCTAGACAACAGCTCATCCATATTATACCCTCAAAGTTCTGGGAGCTAGTTGTGTTGTCACTAGCCCCGTGACTGGTGCTAACATGCATTATTTGTCCTGATCTTGTCCACATTCTGATTGTGCCCACATTTTTAGACAGGTGTAGAAGATTAAAAGATGCATTGTGATCTGATTGTGATCAGATTTCCCTGACAACCTCCAGAGGTAGTTAGGCTTGCAAGTGTAGACAGATCTGGACAGTGAAACCATTTAAATCATAATTATCCAGCACTCTAAAATCCTTGACAAGTTGGAGCATTGACTTATGGAATCAATATGAGTCTTAAAATAAATAAATACACATAATTTTTGAAAGAATGTCTGAAAATGTGACTGTTGACAAGATCAGGACAAGATGCATGTTTGCAGCAGGTATAAACAAGGCTTCTGAGACCTGTTGGGTGGACAACAAACCAGAATCAATGAGTTAGCCAGCTAACTTTGATAAACAATCACAAATAACTATTAATTTTTAAGCTTATTTCAAGCTTATTTAAAAAAAGAAAAAAAGAAGAAAAAGTTATTTCAGAATATTTAGGAGTTAGCTGGCTAACTCAATGATCCTGCTTTGTAGTACAACCCTCAGCTCAACTCTTCCTGGAACACACAGAGCTTATGAGGCAAATCTCGTAACATGTTAGGATTTCAGCCATTTTCCCAAAGCAAAGTTGAGTAACCCTAAAACACCATTGGGTGGCAATGTTACAATCGGCGTCCACGCATAAGACTGTAGTCCTATGCACTGTGCAGTGCCTGGTATCCTCCACTCCAACCAAGCCTTGGGCCTTTACAGTAGCAGAACAACAATTGCTGTATTCAGATCATATCATGAAATGTTTAAACTGAAGAACACCCCAGTTAACTGACTGAACCAAATGTGGGTTCTGCTGTTGTGAAGGCACAGCTAGACTAGAGTAGCATGGTCCAATGTAGAATTAGGTTGAGAGAGTTCTAGCGTTGCCAGACTGTTGTTGTTATCTGAACAGCAGCATTCCTGCCCTGTCAACACCAGCCTACCGCTCATCGAGACACAGTGGAGTGGACACTGTATTCCTACCCACTAGTCATATCATAGACCAGGGCTCTCCAACCCTATTCCTGGAGAGCTAATTTCCTGGAGGCTTTTGCTCTAATCCCCGTTTTATCTAAAGCTAACTTCCTGGAGGATTTTGCTCTAATCCCTGTTTTATCTAAAGCTAACTTCCTGGAGGCTCTTGCTCTAATCCCTGTTTTATCTAAAACTAACTTCCTGGAGGATTTTGCTCTAATCCCCGTTTTATCTAAAACTAACTTCCTGGAGGATTTGTCTCTAATCCCTGTTTTATCTAAAGCTAACGTCCTGGAGGATTTGTCTCTAATCCCTGTTTTATCTAAAGCTAACTTCCTGGAGGATTTGTCTCTAATCCCTGTTTTATCTAAAGCTAACTTCCTGGAGGATTTGTCTCTAATCCCTGTTTTATCTAAAGCTAACTTCCTGGAGGATTTTGCTCTAATCCCTGTTTCATCTAAAGCTAACTTCCTGGAGGATTTTGCTCTAATCCCTGTTTCATCTAAAGCTAACTTCCTGGAGGATTTTGCTCTAATCCCTGTTTTATCTAACCTGATTCACCAGCTGATTATTAGAATCATGTGAGCTAGATTTGTTATTTGTTATTTTATTAGGATCCCCAATAGCTGTTGTGAAAGCAGCAGCTACTCCTCCTGGGGTCCACACAAAACATGAAACATGACATAACATTAATAAACAGCTCAAGGTCAGAACTACATGCATTTTAAAAATGGCAAACATACTGTAGCCTGACACATCAATACATACACACAAAATATCTAGGTCAAATAGGGGAGAGGCGTTGTGCTGTGAGGTGTTGCTTTATCTGTTTTTTGAAACAAGGTTTGCTGTTCATTTGAGCAATATGAGATGGAAAGCAGTTCCGTGCAATAATGGTTCCCTATAATTCTGTACGCTTTCTTGAATTTGTTCTGGATTTGGGGACTGTGAAAAGACCCCCGGTGGCATGTCTGGTGGGGTAAGTGTGTGTCAGAGCTGTGTGTAAGTTGACAACGCAAACCATTTGGAATTTTCAACCATGTTTCTTATAAAAATAAGTGATGCAGTCAGTCTCTCCTCAACTCTTAGCCAAGAAGAGCAAGATGTGCCGCTCTATTCAGGGCCAAAGGCAGCTTATTACCTAGGTATTTTGCAGCACTTGACCACATGACTGGACAATAATCAGGAGAAGACAAAACTTGACTCTGCAGGACTTGCTTTTTGGAATATGGTGTCAAAAAAGCAGAGCATCACTTTATTACGGCCAGACCTCTCCCCATCGTTACAACCATTGAATCTACATGTTTTGACCATGACAGTTTACAATCTAAGGTAACACCAAGTCTCCTCAACTTGTTCAACAGCCACACAATTCATTACCAGATTCAGCTGATGTCTAGAGCTTAGGGAATGATTTGTGCCTAATACAATGCTCTTAGTTTTAGAGATGTTCAGGACCAGTTTATTTCTGGCCACCCATAACAAAACTGACTGCAACTCTTTGTTAAAGGTTTAAGTGACTTTATTAGCTGTGGTTGCTGACACGTACACTACAGTTCTAAAGTTTGCGTTCACTTAGAAATGTCCTTGTTTTTGAAAGAAAAGCCATTTTTTTGTCCATTAAAATAAAATTGATCAGAAATACAGTGTAGACATTGTTTATGTTATAAATGACTATTGTAGCTGGAAACTGCTGATTTGTATTGGAATATCTACATAGACGTACAGAGGCCCATTATCAGAAACCGTCCCTCCTGTGTTCCAATGGCACGTTGTGTTAGTTAATCCAAGTTTATCATTTTAAAAGGCTAATTGACCACTAGAAAATAATTTTGCAATTATGTTAGCACAGCTGAAAACTGTTGTGCTGATTAAAGAAGCAATAAAACTGGCCTTCTTTAGACTAGTTGAGTATCTGGAGCATCAGCATTTGTGGGTTCAATTACAGGCTCAAAATGGCCAGAAACAAAGAGCTTTCTTCTGAAACTCGTCAGTCTATTCTTGTTCTGAGAAATGAAGGCTATTCCATGTGAGAAATTGCCAAGACACTGAAGATCTCGTACAATGCTCTGTAGTACTCCCTTCACAGAACAGCGCAAACTGACTCTAACCAGAATAGAAAGAGCAGTGAGAGGTGCACAACTGAGCAAAAGGACAAGTACATTAGAGTGTCTAGTTTGTTTAACAGATGCCTCACAAGTCATCAACTGGCAGCTTCATTAAATAGTACCCGCAAAACACCAGTCTCAACGTCAACAGTGAAGAGGCAACACCGGGATGCTGGCCTTCTACGCAAAGTTGCAAAGAAAAAGCCATATCTCAGACTGGCCAATAAAAAGAGATTAAGATGGGCAAAAGAACACAGACACTGGACAGAGGAAGATTAGAAAAAGTGTTATGGACAGACGAATCCAAGTTTGAGGTGTTCGGATCACAAAGAAGAACATTTGTGAGATGCAGAGAAAATGAAAAGATGCCGGAAGAGTACTTGTCGCCATCTGTCAAGCATGGTGGAGGTAATGTGATGGTCTGGGGGTGCTTTGGTGGTGGTAAAGTGGGAGATTTGTACAGGGTAAAAGGGATCTTGAAGAAGGAAGGCTATCACTCCATTTTGCAACGCCATGCCATACCCTGTGGACAGCGCTTAATTGGAGCACAGTCACCGGATCTCAACCCTATTGAGCTGTTGAAGGAGCAGCTTGACCGTATGGTACGTAAGAAGTGCCCATCAAGCCAATCCAACTTGTGGGAGGTGCTTCAGGAAGCATGGGGTGAAATCTTTTCAGATTACCTCAATAAATTGACAACTAAAATGCCAAAGGTCTGCAGGGCTGTAATTGCTGCAAATGGAGGATTCTTTGACGAAAGCAAAGTTTGAAGGACACAATTATTACTTCAATTAAAAATCATTATTTATAACCTCGTCAACGTCTTGACTATATTTCCTATTCATTTTGCAACTCATGTCATGTATGTTTTCCTTCAAAACAAGGACATTTCTAGTGACCCCAAACTTTTGAACGGTAGTATATATGGTTGAATCATCAGCATACATGGACACGCAGGCTTTATTTAATGCCAGTGGCAGGTCATTGGTAAAAATAGAAAATAATAGAGGGCCTAGAGAGTTGCCATGTGATACACCACACCCTACATGTTTGACATTAGAGAGACTGCCATTAAAAAAAAATTATCTATCTATTATCTATTAGATAGATAGCTCTGAATAAATTATACGGCAGAGGTTGAAAAGCCATAAAACATACGTTTTGTCAACAACAGGATATGGTCAATAATATCAAAGGCTTCACTGAAATCTAACAGTACAGTTCCCACAATTTCTTTCAACCAATCATCAGTCATTTGTGTCAGTGCCATCCATACATGTTGAATGTCCTTCTCTATAAGCATGCTGAAAATCTGTTGTCAATTTGTTTACAGAGAAATAGCATTGTATTTGGTCAAACACAATTTTTTCCAACTGTTTACTAAGAGCTGGCATCAAGCTGATAGGTCTGCTGTTAGAACCAGTAAAAGCCACTCTACCACTCTTGGGTAGCGGAATGACCTTGGCTTCCCTCCAGGCCTGAGGACAAACACCTTCCTCTAGACTCAGATGAAATATATGACAGATAGGAGTGGCCATAGAGTCAGCTACCATCCTCAGTAGCTTTCCATCTAAGTTGTCAATGCCAGGTTTGTCATTATTGATCGATATCAATTTTTCCACCTTTACCACACTAACTTTACAAAATTCAAATTTACAATGCTTTTCTTTCAATATTTGAAGCATGAATATGATGTTTCTCTGTTCGTTGTTGGCATTTCTTGCTGAAGTTTGCCCACTTTGCCAATGAAGTATTCATTAAAATAATTGCCAACATCAAATGGTTTTGTGATGAATAAGCCATCTAGATTAGGTTTGAAGTGAAAACCTACAGGACGGTAGCTCTCCAGGAACCGGGTTGGAAAACTCTGCCATAGACCTCGCTGGTCACACCAAAGAGAGTACTATGAGTACTATGAGTCTTTGGTCATCTCCCTAAACAGCCTGGCCTCAGAGCCATACAAAACATACTTACGCATTTTTTAGCACCTCCAAGACGTATGATACCTACTAATGGTCTAGTTACTTGAGACAGAAATAAAAATAGAGAAGTTGTTGAAGGAGGATGGGTGAGAGTAATCCGCAACCATCTAGCATTCCAAAGGTTGCACATTCGAGTTAACATCGGAGACAACTGTAGGATTTTAGCCAATCATTCCCCTAACCCTTATTCTTAACTTAACCCAATTCACCTAACCTGCAACGTAACTTGCCCAACCTTTGTCGTTTTAGTTCCCCTAACCTTTCACATAAATGATCCTAACCTTTATCATTAGGTCACCTAACCACCAACTTAAATTCTCCCCATAATTCTCCTCTGTTGTTAAGACGCAACAAGCAACCTGATCTCAGAGAAAGAAGTATAATGAGATAATGATTATCATCCAATTCGTAAACGGGTAAGACATATCCCACGGGGCACAGACTGGTTGAATCAATGTTGTTTCAATGTAATTGTCGACGTGTTGTGACGTGGAATGTGGTGGAAAATACATTGGATTTGAAAAAAAAAGTAAATTGTTGTTTTGAGGGTGAGATTTCAACCACTGGATTATGTCATCATGGTAAACAAATTTACATGCTGGGCAGCACCTCCTACTGGAGAATTGATCTATCTACAGGTACCCTTTGGTCTCCCATCTCTGGGCTTTAACCAAGCCCAGCTCTGCTTAGCTATTTGTCACTGACTAGTACCAATGTGCTATCGTGAGAGTGATTGTTGCGAGACCTTCACTTAAAAACTAAATACTGTAGATTCACTGTTGCTATCGAAGTCATTCCAAAGGGTAGGTTTAATAGAGCAAATGAAACGTGACCATACTTTATCACTCATAGATCATTAGTGATGCTTTTCATTGACATTTGTTCGGTCAAAACAGTAGGATAAAAGACGGTCCTTTTTTCCCCACCTCCTTTTCTTTCAAGAGCTTTGTCACAACGTCAGTCAATTCCCCCTCAGGGGTTATGGATTATGCCGTGTTACTTAAAAATAGCATTCTAATAGTAAATGGAAGCTAGTAGCTATTTAGACCATTTGCAGTCATCAAAAGCTATTGTTTCAATTTAACCCAGAATTCGACAACAAATAAACAATTCAATAGGCCTAGCATTTCAAGCTCTGGTTGATTTTAGATGTAAATGATATTTAGTGATATTGAATTGTGTTTGTCTGTCAACGGAACCAAATATCAACATTTGAAGGAGATGTTTATTTTGCTTGAATAGTTCCATATGTGCCACTGAATTAATCTGGCTTTAATTGCAGTTTTTCTACAATTTGAATATTTGATATGTTGGATTCACATTTCCATTTCAACCAAAAATCGAAGGAAAAAAATAGGACCAAATCCATATTTAAAGTGCATTTATTTTAAAGTATAATATGATTTGATTTAGTCCCATTTTTTAACTGTAATTTTCGGTTGAGGTGTAGATGTGAATCCAAAATGTCTATTATTAATTTGTAGACAAAGTGGAATTAAAGCCAGAGTCAGTGGCACTGATGGAACTATCCAAGCAGAAAATACATCTCTGGAAAATGTTGATATTTGGTTGCATTGCCAACCAAACACAATTAAATTTTACTTTAAAAAAAAAGTAGTTTATTTATTTCACCTTTATTTGACCAGGTAGGCCAGTTGAGAACAAGTTCTCATTTACAACTGCGACCTGGCCAAGATAGGGCATAGCAGTGCGACACAAACAACACAGAGTTACACATGGGATAAACAAACATACAGTCAATAACACAATAGAAATGTCTATATACAGTGTGTGCAAATGTAGTAAGATTAGGGAGGTAACGCAATAAATAGGCCATAGTGGCAAAATAATTACAATTTAGCAATTAAACACTGGAGTGATAGAAGCGCAGAAGAGTTTTCAGCTATACTTTTCGTGGCTGTTTTTTTTACCACCACAGACAGATGCTGGCACTAAGACCGCACTCAGTCAGCTGTATAAGAAAATAAACAAACAGGAAACCACTCACCCAGAGGTGGCACTCCTAGTGGCCGGAGACTTTAATGCAGGGAAACTTAAATCAGTTCTACCAAATTTCTATCAACATGTTAAATGTGCAACCAATTCTAGATCACCTGTACTCCACACACAGAGACGGGTACAAAGCTCTCCCTCGCCCTCTATTTGGTAAATCCGACAACAACTCTATCCTCCTGATTCCTGCTTACAAGCAAAAATTAAAGCAGGAAGCACCAGTGACTTGGTCTATTAAAAAGTGGTCAGATGAAGCAGATGCTAAACTACAGGACTGTTTTGCTATCACAGACTGGAACATGTTCCGTGATTCTTCCGATGGCATTGAGGAGTACACCACATCAGCCACTGGCTTTATCAATAAGTGCATTGAGGACGTCGTCCCCACAGTGACGGTATGTACATACCCAACCAGAAGCCATGGATTACAGGCAACATTCGCATTGAGCTATAGGGTAGAGCTGCCGCTTTCAAGGTGCAGGACTCTATCCTGGAAGCTTACAAGAAATCCTGCTATGCCCTGCGACTAACGATCAAACAGGCAAAGCGTCAATACAGGGCTAAGATTGAATCATACTACACCGGCTCCGACGCTCATTTTATGTGGCAGGGCTTGCAAACTATTACAGACTACAAAGGGAAGCACAGCCGCAAGCTGCCCAGTGACACAAACCTACCAGATGAGCTAAATCACTTCTATGGTCGCTTCGAGGCAAGCAACACTGAGGCATGCATGTGAGCATCAGGTGTTCCGGACAACTGTGTGATCACGCTCTCCGTAGCCGATGTGAGTAAGACCTTTAAACAGGTCAACATACACAAGGCTGCGGGGCCAGATGGATTACCAGGACGTGTGCTCCGGGCATGTGCTGACCAACTGGCAGGTGTCTTCACTGACATTTTCAACATGTCCCTGATTGAGTCTGTAATACCAACATGTTTCAAGCAGACCACCATAGTCCCTGTGCCCAAGAACACAAAGGCAACCTGCCTAAATGACTACAGACCCGTAGCACTCACGTCCGTAGCCATGAAGTGCTTTGAAATGTTGGAAATGGCTCACATCAACACCATTATCCCAGAAACCCTAGACCCACTCCAATTTGCATACCACCCAAACAGATCCACAGATGATGCAATCTCTATTGCACTCCACACTGCCCTTTACCACCTCGACAAAAGGAACACTAATGTGAGAATGCTATTCATTGACTACAGCTCAGCGTTCAACACCATAGTACCCTCAAAGCTCATCACTAAGCTAAAAATTCTGGGACTAAACATCTCCCTCTGCAACTGGATCCTGGACTTCCTAACGGGCCGCCCCCAGGTGGTGAGGGTAGGTAGCAACACATCTACCACACTGATCCTCAACACTGGAGATCCACAGGGGTGCGTGCTCAGTCCCCTCCTGTACTCCCTGTTCACCCACGACTGCATGGCCAGGCCCGACTCCAACACCATCATTAAGTTTGCAGACGACACAATAGTTGTAGGCCTGATCACCGACAACGACGAGACAGCCTATAGGGAGGAGGTCAGAGACCTGGCCGGGTGGTGTCATGAATAACAACCTATCCCTCAACCAAGACAAAGGAGATGATTGTGGGCTACAGGAAAAGGAGGACCGAGCACGCCCCCATTCTCATCGACGGGGCTGTAGTGGAGCATGTTGAGAGCTTCAAGTTCCTTGGTGTCCACATCAACAACAAACTAGAATGGTCCAAACACACCAAGACAGTCGTGAAGAGGGAACGACAAAGCCTATTCCCCCTCAGGAAACTAAAAAGATTTGGCATGGGTCCTGAGATCCTCAAAAGGTTCGACAGCTGCAACATCGAGAGCATCACTGCCTGGTATGGCAACTGCTCAGCCTCCGACCGCAAGGAGCTACAGAGGGTAGTGCCTATGGCCCAGTACATCACTGGGGCTAAGCTGCCTGCCATCCAGGACCTCTTTACCAGGCAGTGTCAGAGGAAGGCCCTAAAAATTGTCAAGGACTCCCGCCCACCCAGTCATAGACTGTTCTCTCTACTACCGCATGCAAGTGGTACCGGAGTGCCAAGTCTAGGACAAAAAGGCTTCTCAACAGTTTATACCCCCAAGCCATAAGAGTCCTGAACAAGTAATCAAATGGCTACCCGGACTATTTGCATTGTGTGCCCCCAACCCCTCTTTTTATGCTGCTGCTACTCTCTGTTCATCATATATGCATATTCACTTTAACCATATCTACATGTACATACTACCTCAATCAGCCTGACTAACCGGTGTCTGTATGTAGCCTCGCTCCTTTTATAGCCTCGCTACTGTATATAGCCTCTCTTTTTACTGTTGTTTTATTTCTTTACTTACCTATTGTTCACCTAACACCTTTTTTGCACTATAGGTTAGAGCCTGTAAGTAAGCATTTCACTGTAAGGTTGTATTCGGCGCACGTGACAAATACACTCTGATTTGATTTGATTGGCAGCAGAGAACTGGAAGGAAACGCGGCCAAAGAAGGAGTTGGTTTTGGGCGTGACCAGTAAAATACCTGCTGGAGCGCATGCTACGGGTGGGTGCTGCTATGGTGACCAGTGAGCTAAGATAAGGTGGGGCTTTACCTAGCAAAGACTGGAGCCAGTGGGGTTGGTGATGAATATGAAGCGAGGGCTAGCCCTCGGGTAGTATATGGGGCTTTGGTGACAAAACAGATGGCACTGTGGTAGACTACATCCGATTTGCTGAGTAGAGTGTTGGAGTCTATTTTGTAAGTGATTTCGCTGAAGTAAAGGATCGGTGGGATATTCAAAATAGAGTAAATAGCCTAAAGTTAAGACTATCTTACTAACTTAGATACAGTAGCATGCATGGGTTGTCACAGGACTGTGGAGATCTACAAAACTGCTGTAATAATCGAAGCAGAATCTTGAACAGCATTGATGACTTGCACCATGTACTTTTTATGTAATTTCAACTGCAATCCAGGTCATTTGGTTCTGCTATTAGATGAAGCACAGTGATCATATGTTGTATAAATAAACAAAATATCTGACATTATATTCCCATTTGAACTATGCTGTTCTTTAAAAAATCTGTAATTGTTTTTTCATTGGAATTTGGTTGTGTTTTTGATGGTTGAAAGCATAGTGGTAACACATTGGACATTCAACTAACTTTTAGCTGTCTTTTTGATTGGGTCAACATAAATTGTAATCTCATTGATCATCTCGACCAAATATTACCCAATTATCCATTTTGAAATGACATTGTGTGCCCAGTGGGATGATACTATACATCCTCTAATTTGTAAGATATGTATGACCGCTATTCCATTCATAATGTACTGTAACCTAATGTTACGTAACACATCATACTAAATGGATTGTCACAGATTTACATACAGAATAATATGAATTGCCCTGAGACCACATTGACCTAAAGCCCATCCGCCATCCTCCTCACTCACAGTAGCCCCCCTCTGGGTGTCATTACACAATACAATACACTTTATTGTCCCCAAGGGAAAAATGTATTGGACCCACAATTCTTTTTGACATTTTAATTATTATTTTTGACCCCTTTTTTCGTGGGATCCAATTGGTAGTTAGTCTTGTCTCATCGCTGCAACTGGCGAACGGACTCGGGAGAAGGGAAGGTCGAGAGCCATGCGTCCTCCGAAACACAACCCAACCAAGCCGCACTGCTTCTTGACACAATGCCCACTTAACCCGGAAGCCAGCTTCACCAATGTGTCAGATAAAGCACTGTACACCTGGTGACCGTGTCAGCGGCCCGCCACAGGAGTCGCTAGTGCGCGATGGGACAAGGACATCCCTGCCGGCCAAACCCTCCCCTAACCCAGAAGACTCTGGGCCAATTGTGCGCCGCCCCATGGGTCTCCCGGTCACGGCCAGCTGCGACAGAGCCTGGACTCAAACAGAATCTCTAGACCACTGCGCCACTCGGGAGGCCTTGGACATACAATTCTGCTGTACGTAGAAATATATGTACAGAAAAGTCTCATAGGCTCCACATCATTGCCCATTGCCTGAAACAGTATGCACACATCATACATCTACACACGTCAAACCCATTTTGGATTTCTGGAATTAGGCACCTACAACAACAAGCCCTTTACCAAAAGAGAGTTATTAACCTAGCCTGGCTGATGCGACCCACGTGACCCAGAGCAGGGAGAGCTGTGACACACTAGTCTGCAAAGGAGGCCGTTTGTTAATGCAGTATTCGCTCCGAAATTGAGCGACGTGTTTGATTGGTTCTCTCAAATGTTTTTTTCCCTCTCTGGGATTGTTTGGATTTGAAAATCCAACTGTTGTAATGGAAGGGGGGTGGCGCTCTGGGCCTGTGTATGACTGTGCCTATGGGTGTTTGAGTGAGAATGACACTGAGATGAACCAATCAGTAAAAAGCACAGCCCCCTTCATTATCGACGCATTGTGCCCACGACTTCAAACAGCCATTCCTGACTTTGAAGTCAGGAGGACTTTGAGAGTTAGGTGTTAGCCAGACTATTATCACCCAGGGTCATTAGAATATTTAGTGACTGAACGGGAGAGCTTCTTCAAAGCTCCACAAATCAAATCAAATCAAATCTTATTGGTCACATACACATGGTTAGCAGATGTTAATGCGAGTGTTAATGCTTGTGCGTCTAGTTCCGACCATGCGGTAATATCCAACAAGTAATCTTAACAATTTCACAACAACTACCTTTTACACACAACTGTAAAGGAATGAATAAGAATATGTACATATAAATATATGGATGAGCGATGGCCGAACGGCATAGGCAAGATGCAGTAGATGGTATAGAGTACAGTATATACATATGACATGAGTAATGTAAGGTACGTAAACATTATATAAAGTGGCATTGTTTAAAGTGACTAGATAAACAGACCGTTTTTGTTCTCCAACCAAATACTATTTTTCATTAATTAAGCCAGACAGAGTGGTGATGTATAAAGAGGTCAGATTAAAAGCCCAAAGCCAGCAGTGTATAGAAGAGATAGAGAACATCCCACTGCCTTGTCTGCCAGCTCTCAGAGAAGCTCCTCCACTCTACTCTGACAAGCCTAAAATGATAACATAACCCTCTTTTTTTTTTTAACACTAACGCAATCATCTACTGTTATTCCCAGTATTTCAGGAACCATTTGACTAAATCCAAGCCCACTAAAAGATACAACTCTACTTTCACATCATTGCTCTATTAGTCTTCTCCATAGAAACATGTTACCATAGAAACCTTGTTATCTGTAGTAGTTAATCCCACGGGATGGCCAGTGGTGTCACACAACAACAGCCTAATTCACTCTGTCCCTTATGGGATAACCAACCTCTCTGGTCTTTACTAGAGGCACATCTGCAATTACACCACATTCCTTATGTAGTGCACTACATTTGAACAGAGCCACCTAGGGAAAAGTGTACTATTTGAGACATATTTATGTCATGGTGTGTGTCTCTGTGGGTTTCTTAGTCTGAACGTCTTTCTATGTCTGTGGGGTTCTCTATGTGTGATGTGATGTCCCTATGTGTGTAAATATGTGTTTTCGTGTTGCTATGTGTCTCTGTGTTTCTGCTTGTCGTTATGTGCCTCGATGACTCGCTGTCTGTCTCTCTTGGGTCCGGTTGGGCATTTTGTTGGCTATGAACAATGTGGCCGCTGCTGGGATCCGCTGACAGGCCTGACCAGGGCCGCTCTGCTCTCTGAGCTCACATGCTTTTTGTGGCTCTAGTCTACCACTCTGAGCAGCGCCTCCCAAAAAAGCACTGTGCATCATGGCCTGACGCTTTGTTGCACCCCACTGATCCCTCTCTTAAGACCTCTGCAGCAGCTGGAGAGATTAGAAGAGAGGAGAACAGGACACATACTCAACACACACACTCAACACACACACCACCGACACAGACACCCCAGCTAGGCTCCTTGCCTTGCACACACACCACTGGCACTGTTCTTACTGAAGCAGTAGAGGACAAACAGAACTGGCTGAGACTGAACTTGACTGGACCCACACCTCCAGAAAGACTCCACTCTGACCGGAAACCTATCCCAGAAAGATCCCATCCTGATCGGACTCGTACGGCACACAGAGCCCCATCTACCTGGAGCTCAGCCAAGGGGCCAACCTCTTCAGCGATGAACGGTTTTGGGTACCGTCGGGAGTTGAGTAAGTATGAGGATGTGGATGAGGATGAACTACTGGCTTCTCTCAGCCCAGAGGAGCTAGCAGAGCTGGAGATGGAGCTGGCAGACATTGACCCTGATGCCAACGTGCCCATCGGCCTGAGACAGAGAGACCAGACGGAGAAGACCCCCACTGGCACCTTCAGTAGAGACTCTCTGTTGAAGTACTGGGAGAAGGAGACCAAGAGGATACTGGAGGATGAGAGAGGGGAAGCCAGCAGTCCCAAACAGGTCAGTGATCAGGAGAGTCTGAACTCCGCTAGCTTGCTACTCTCAGATCTATATAACCTTAAATTCTGTTTGACCAATTAAGAAGCTTCATTATTCAATAAGGACCTTCACACAAAAAAAATGCAAATAATCCAGTCTGACATAATACAGTTATAAGAGAACATGACCATGTGTCTGAGTCAGATTAATGAGAGATTTACACCTTATGTCTAAACAGGATGACGATGACGATGCCGAAAAGAGCGAGGAAGAATGTGTGACAGAAAGCAACAGCGAAGCAGAGGAGGATGACGAGAACAAGAAAGAAAATAAAGATTATGAAGAGGAAGAGGAGGAGGAGAGTGAGGAAGAGGAAGCTGAAACAGAGGATGAGGAGGATAAAGAGGAGCCAGAAGAGGAAAGGCCTGAAGCAGCGCCCCCAAAGGATCCTGGTCCTCCATCACCACTGTCAGTCGTCATCTCCTCCCCTAGCCTCCTGAGACCCCCAAGGGTGGAGCCTATGAGACTAACCCCGCCCCCACCTCCGCTTGACCCGAACGCCGATGGCAACCCAACAGTTGTCGACGAGGCCCTGGAAAGAGTCCTTAATAACGACCCTGAGCTCAAAGAGGTCAACCTCAACAACATCGAGGACATCTCACAGGACACTCTAATCCAGTTCGCTGAGGCACTGCGCTCCAACACACACGTGCGTGTCTTTAGCCTGGCCAACACGCATGCTGATGACCCCGTGGCGCTGGCCATCGCCAAGACGCTGTGCGAAAACACCTCCATCGTCAGCCTGAACATCGAGTCCAACTATGTGACAGGGAAAGGGGTTCTGGCTATGGTTCAGGCTCTGCCTAGCAATAGCACCCTGACTGAGCTACGCTTCCACAACCAGAGACACATGTGTGGAGGACAGGTCAGTCAGTCTGGACTTGGTATTAGATCTTGATGCAGCTGCTCAACACACATGCGCAGGCAATAGTAAAAGCACAAACTCACGATCCCTCCCTCTCTCCCTCTCTCTCTCTCTCTGTCAGGTGGAGATGGAGATGGTGAAGGTTCTGAGGGAGAACCACGCCCTGATCAAGCTGGGTTACCAGTTCCACCTTCCAGGCCCCCGGATGAGCATGACAGGCATCCTGACCCGTAACATGGACCGTCAGAGACAGAAACGCCTGCAGGAGCAGAGACAGAACCAGCAGGCTGGGCCAGAGGGGGCCGTTAACCCCCGTACCACTGCTCTGTTGAAGGCCACTCCAGGTTCTTCCCCCTACGGTTCCCCGCGGGTGTCTCCTTGGCAATCCCCCAAACTCCCCAAAAAACAGACCCCTCCTGCTCCCCCGCCGCCTCCCCCACCTCCTCCCCCACCCCCTTCACTGCCCTGCCAGCCCCCGGCAGAGAAGAAGAAGCCGACTAGGAAGATAGCGGAGGTGATCAGGCTCCACGAGGAGGTCGTTAAGAAGCAAGGGAAAGGGAAGGGGAAGAAGGGGAAGAAAGGACTGAAAGAGACCAACAGTATCTTGAAGGAGCTGAAGAACGCTCTGCGGCCAGTGGCAGAGACCAGAGACCAGGAGCACAGCAGGCCACCCACTCCACTGCGCTCCTCACACGACCAGCTCATGGACTCCATCCGCAATGCCAGTGTCCGCTCCCTCAGAAAGGTGAGATTGTGTGTGTGAGTACATGTGCGTGCATGTGTGTGTGTACATGCACAGCCAATAAGAGTTAACAAGGGTTTTAAGGGTTAAAGATGGTCAGCTGGTGAGACAAAACCTATGAGAGTTCCTAGTCTCATACATAATCATTAGGGCCCAGAGTCATTTTCTGGTCAGGTCACATGGCCAGGGAAAAACGATTGGCCCTTACCAACATGGAGGCTATTCTATCTGTATCCTGGGCTGGGTATTCTTGGACTAATTCACATGTTTCCACATGTTTCCATCTGGAAAAGTGTCTATTTCTGTGACAAAGCCAACAGACTGAGACACTATGTCATCTTGGAAAATGTCAAAGACAACTCATATAAAAAGGTTGAGAGAAAGTATCTGGTCTAAACGGTCTAAGATAAATAAGGTTGTACTTTGAGAACCTTAGGGTGGATTCCTACAGTCAAAGGGAACACATACCTCAGAGGTCAGTGTGATTTAGACAGGTGACAGAGGAACATCGCTGTCGGAGTCATCTCCTGTGATTGACATGTTATTTTACGATGGACGTCGATCATATGACACTTTTCCATCATCAAGCGCTGTGGTATGTCTGAACAAAGCCAAACACAACACAAGCCTTGGTTGAAGTCCCTAACACACACAGAGAGAGAGAGGGGGGGGGGGGGGGGTAAAAACAGAGAGAGAGAGAGAGAGAGGGATAAAAAAGAGAGGGGGAGAGGGGGATAAAAAGAGAGAGAGAGAGAGAGAGAGAGAGAGAGAGAGAAGGAGTAAGGAGTGAGAGAAGAGTAGTCTAGTCTCTAGTGTTTCTGTGGGCCCATTAATGTGTGGTAACTGCTTGTTATGTTGTTACTGTGGAAAATCCTGGTTGCCCTCAGAAGGCTAGGGTCTAGAGGATGTGAATGCCTGCCACTTAACTAGAGTTAAAAATAGGACTGTTGTACAGCTGCTATGATAAGGGAAACGGAAAGGCCTCACAGTACCAGAACGAACTTTGACAACAAAAGAGTAAATAAGGAAAGTGCAGAGGGAATTTTGTTATAGTTGCGAGCAAAAATGTTAGATATTTCTTGTGATGAATTTTGCCCAATTTATCAGGAAAATGCGCTGACGGGGAAAACATTTGTTGACATGTGGCTTGATTGAACCACTTTATGCGGTAAAAGTATGGTGATTGGTTTTAATTGTGAGCCCTCTTTTTGTGGTGTGATGAGAGTTTTATGCCGTAATATTGCGGTGATTTGACTGTTAGATGCGGTAATAGTGGGGTGGAGGATCACATTTGCAAGCCCTTACATAATATGTAGGGGATTGTTGATTTTTACAAACAATGCAGAATCACAAAATCCTGGAATGACTGGACAATATTAGGCTACAGAATATATGTTTTCTTTCTGCTCACATAGAATTTCTGTCTATCTGAAATAGCTCTAGCTTTCATGGAATCTTTTCCTTTCGAGGGAACCTGGCACAAGAAAAAAAAAATCTGTTTTATATAACAGAAATCGTTGTCTTTTTAATTGCAGGTGGAAGTTCCACAGAGGAAGTTTGTCTTTGTCCCTGATGAAGAGACTAGCTGATCTGAAGACACAGGGAACCCCCTGAGACTACTGAGGACACAAACAATACGTTCAGATTGAACTGGACTTTTCCTCAGAGAAGATACTGGAAATTACCACTGCAATAACACCTTTACTATTGGAGAAGAAAAAAAAATAATGAAATTCATATATTTTTTAAATGTATTTATGCTGTATGCTTTTGGTTGTCTACATTTTTGTGATGATAAATGTCTACATTGTTGTCTAAATTGTTTACGGAGGTAACCTTTTTTGTATAATTGTAAATATTGTATTTGGTGTGTGAGGAATATACTATATGAATTGAACATGAAGATAAAAGTGACAACACAATGAAGTGTTATGGTATTTTATTGCTGATTAAACAGTTAAAAACAGGTACAGTTGAAAAGGTACTGTGACTGTCCAACAGATTCTCTACAAAATGTAATGTTCTAAAGTTAGTCCTATGGCTTCTGTCTAAAAAGGTTTTGGCAAAAAGATTCTGCTCAAAAGCCAAAAGGTTATATCCATCTTCCTGTCGGACAGCATCCCCCCTCCCGCTGCCCTCAGAACAGCCTCCATTCGTTGGGATGGACTCTACAAGGTGTCGAAAGCGTTCCACAGGGATGCTGGCCCATGTTGACCCCAATGCTTCCCACAGTTGTGTCAAGTTGGCTGGATGTCCTTTAGGTGGTAGACCATGCGTGATACACACATGAAACTGTTGGGCTTGAAAATCCCAGCAGCGTTGCAGTTCTTGACACAAACCACTGTGCCTGGCATCTACTACCAAAACCTGTTGAAAGGCACTTAAATATTTTATCTTGGCCATTCACCCTCTGAATGGCACACATACACAGTCTGTGTCTCAATTGTCTCAAGACTTAAAAATCCATCTTTAACCTGTCTCCTTCCCTTCATCTACACTGACTGAAGTGGATTTAATAAGGGTGACATTAATGGATCAAAGCTTTCACCTGGATTCACCTGGTCAGTCTGTCATGGAAAGAGCAGGTGTTCTTAATGTAGTTTATACTCATTGTATGTAGCAGAGGAACACCTAATACTCCCCCTGAGCATTTGTGTGTCTTGGAAGAGTTTTCTGGAATGGTCCTAAATCCACCCCACAGCTGTTAAAAGCAAACACAACACTGAAATGCTTTTGGCAGCAGCCACAACTGTCCTTGAATAACCATCCTAGCTTCCCACATGGGATTGGAAAGGACATCAAACTCAGCAAAAACACAGTTTACCTCAGTTCCACTAAAGAACTGACTTGGAGGGAAACAATATTCACCACTTAGACAACACAACGATCTTGACTAGCAATTTCAGCACAGTTTTCGGTATCATCCGGTATTATCATCAGGTACTGTATATCTGATCTTTCCCTAATGTGTAAACCGAAGAATAAAAAATAATGGAATCTGATCTTTTGAGTTTAGATGTACACCATATGCATACGTGGATCTAAATCCTGATAAAATTGTAATGCTCCATATGAGACCTATCCTTGACCATGGAATTAAAATAATAGGATCTCTATGATTTGGACTCAGATTTTTTGCCTCTTGTGATTCTGTCTTTTTACATGACCAGCCATTACAACGAAAACTACCCAGGAACACTTGTTTCCATCCAGTTTTCATGAGTGAAGTCATACTATAAAAATATTTTAAAAAATAAACTAAATGACAGGTGTGATGGAAACAGGAAGTTTTGGAACAATTTTATAAATGCAGATATGTGTCGGGAAAATTGTGAAATAAATGGCGGTGGAAAAGCCTACATGTGCAAAAAATATTGATATAATAACGATAATATCGAAGTAGTCACGGGATGATATGGTGTGTGGTCCTCCCACTATAATTTGCAAAACCATGCTAGTTATTAGGCTACAGATTAAATAATTGATTATGAACTTCACAGGGTGGAATGCACGTACGGTGGTCGAGAGTCTTATTCTGGTGACATGATGATTGACTTCTGTTTCACTAATACAAATATTCTCGCTCTTACCTATAATCCATCATGGGGCGGCAGGTAGCCTAGTGGTTAGAGCGTTGGGCCAGCGAGGTTGCTGGATCGAATCCCCGAGCTGACAAGGTAAAAATCTGTCGTTCTGCCATTGAACAAGGCATTTAACCTGCTGGTCCCCGGTAGGCCGTCATTGTAAATTAGAATTAGTTCATAACTGGTTTGCCTAGTTAATTAAATAAAATCTAGCCTATCCGTGCTGTTGGCTAGAGATTTGTATTTAGTGCGAAAAGGTACATTTTGTGTGCAAAATGTCATCACGCACTGATTTTTATCCGCGACTAGGCTGTTTGGTGGAAACTGCGCATATTTTGTTATCCGGATTTTAGAATATTCGCATGCAAATCTGTCACCAATTGGATGGAAAACTAGCTAGTGACAGAAAATGAGCATTGCATCGGTGTGCTACTTCAGAGGCTACATCAGTGTGAATGTGCAAATCTGACATGGGTCACATATAAAACGGTGTGGACAGTCAGAAAAATAGATTGTGTAAACAGCCAATAAGAGGATGTGGAGAGAATTGGTGACGTAGCTGGCAGATTGGTAAAATAACAATTAATAAAGTGTCTACTGAAAGGTCACGAGTTATTTTTCTAATCCCACTGCCTGGCAAACTGTATTTTCATGCATAAAAAAAATGGCTCTCTTTCTCTCTATTTCCATCCCTCTATTCAATCATTCCAGTTTAATATCTTCTACATACACACTACAAATAGTCCATGAGTTATGGCATGTGGACTCAGTTCGACCTCACAGTTTCATGTGTGGGTTTAGCCAACATGATGAGTACTGGGAACTGAGACACAATGACAATAGGCCACACTGAAACCAACGTTAACAGCTGTTAATACTGTCTTTTCTCACTACTTGGTCCAACCCTCCCATCACACGTCTACAGGCCTGCAGCAAGCATTCCAGTACAGATTTAGTGGCTGTCATGGACTTTCGCCATATGTCCATGTGTTCCCATTAAGCAGTCGTTCCCTTGTTGCCATGCCACCGGTCCTACAGTAAGTCCCGTTGTTGCTATGTCCATGCTCTGTCCCCAGTGTATTGTCACTAGGGGTGCCAAGCTCACTGCTCAGGTGTAATTCCCACAGTGCTGGTGGCCTGGAAATGTGACATACCCACTATAACCCCTTTCGTAAACCATTCATAGGGGACACTGGTCCTGCAGGCCTACCAAAGTGCACAAGGGAGAGGACAAAGGACACGCTCTAGCCTGCTGCACCCACTCTATCGTTGGCATAGATACACAGGCATCACCTGGAACGGATTGAAATAACACCCAACTACTATTCATTATAAATATCAACAATGCAGGCAATCTTATTTCAGTTTGAGATCAGTTTGTGGGAGCAGACATACCAGGGGGTTATTCAGGTATTCAGACAGGCCGTGGTACATCACTGGACAGTCAGATAGAACTATTAAGTGTAGATCAGCCAGCTCTGTAGCATATAAGAGAGATTCAAGTCTGCTCTATTCATTAAATGCTATATGTACTGTTCAAAGACCCCATGTGAATATGTCTCAGCTGTTGTCTGCTCAATCATGCCAAGCTGCTGGTGATGAGAGCTCTGGTCATCACTCACTACTGATGGAAGGGTTGCCAGAGGGCTTAGTGCACATGCACGCACACATCCACGCCTTTAACGTGCTCAAACATCAAAACAAGTAAACACTCAGGAGTTGCTCTCCCTCAAACAACCCTAGGCCCAAACAAACACTTATTGTACAGTACGTATCCTACTGTACAAGTGCTGGTCATATTTATCATACTCACATCCATCCCACAGAAAACAGGAGAGCGTCACTGTAAATATTAACATTTATTTGAGTGTACAATTTAATAGTCCATTATTCTTCCAACCTAATTTCTGAAGGTTTGAGGTCCATATATCCTGGTTACTGAACAGAGTTTCACTAACCGTGAAAACAGACAGAGCGATACTGTAAAAAAACAGCATTAGTTCCCTTCCCCAATGAGAAAACAGTATCCCTCTGTGTAGAGACTAGGTTAGTGTCAATGGTAGATGAGTGTTAGTGTAGTTCACTGGTCCTGAAGGACAGTTTGTTAGTGAAACAGTTCAGATGTCATATTAAGTTACCAAAACGAATTCATCCTCAAGCTTTGCATCCGCACCGACCTGATTCAAACAAAGAACTGCAGTCGGCTGATTGCTACAGTAAAACAAATATGTTTGTAGAGTATACTGTAACTATATACTGTAACTGATGAAACAAGGCGAAACGCAGAGCAAGACAGCTGTGTGTGCGCGCGCTACTGTAGTGTACGGGTTGACAGTATTGGATAATTGAAGTGATATCGGTAGCCTCTAAAGCATAACGTTGCAGATACAGCCATGATACTGCTCCGTATTCACGTACTGAGCCTCTTCTTTCAATTCGTGCAAAAATACAAACTCTGAGTAGATTTACCATCGACAGCGAATGGGACTAAATATTCCAACAGAGCTGATTTCGTAAGAAAATAAGAGTGCTAAACTAGGATTTTTGAATAAGTAAAAATTAAGTAAGAGAAGGGTATGAAAATAGTGTTCTCGATTTTTAACAACTCTTAACATTTAGGGCCCTGTCAGTTTGTTCATTTGTTCTCCCTCCAGTCACTGACTGAACTCTACAGATCAAGAGAAACTTGACATAAAAAAAAAAAAGTTAATGCAGGAGAGAACAACTTTACAGAAAGAGAACATGACAAACCTTTACAGATTAACTGAGGTATTGCACAGAATACAAATTTTAAAAAAGCATAAAGGCAACAAAAATATACAGCAAATTGATAAAACATTTACATTATCATTTGAATAAGATTTAGAAAAACAATTTAGGAACAATGTAGTGTTGTCATAATCATCTGGGGGGGGTCACTAGTCATCCCACTCATCATCATCCTCAAAGTCCTCTTCCTCATCATCATCGTCGTCATCATCTAGGGAGAGAGAGACACACGAACATAGAAAATACATTGGTATGAATATACCAGCAACCTCTTATCTGATATGTATATGGGTGTGTGTGTGTGTGTGTGTGTGTGTGTGTGTGTGTGTGTGTGTGTGTGTGTGTGTACCTGAGGAGTGGATGGCTTTGCTCCTCTTCTGCATCACCTCCATCAGAGCTCCTACGATGCCGGCTGAAGGACTGGCGGGTCCTCCTGACACTGGTTCGTCAGTCACCTGGAACACGCAGGAATACACACCAGTCAACACGCTCCAGTATAGGGGAATGTGCATCTAGTATCACTAGGGTAGGGGAAGTGTACAGTGCCTTGCGAAAGTATTCGGCCCCCTTGAACTTTGCGACTGTTTGCCACATTTCAGGCTTCGAACATAAAGATATAAAACTGTATTTTTTTGTGAAGAATCAACAAGTTGGACACAATCATGAAGTGGAATGACATTTATTGGATATTTCAAACTTTTTTAACAAATCAAAAAATGAAATATTGGGCGTGCAAAATTATTCAGCCCCTTTACTTTCAGTGCAGCAAACTCTCTCCAGAAGTTCAGTGAGGATCTCTGAATGACCTAAATGACTAATGATGATAAATACAATCCACCTGTGTGCAATCAAGTCTCCGTATAAATGCACCTGCACTGTGATAGTCTCAGAGGTCCGTTAAAAGCGCAGAGAGCATCATGAAGAACAAGGAACACACCAGGCAGGTCCGAGATACTGTTGTGAAGAAGTTTAAAGCCGGATTTGGATACAAAAAGATTTCCCAAGCTTTAAACATCCCAAGGAGCACTGTGCAAGCGATAATATTGAAATGGAAGGAGTATCAGACCACTGCAAATCTACCAAGACCTGGCCGTCCCTCTAAACTTTCAGCTCATACAAGGAGAAGACTGATCAGAGATGCAGCCAAGAGGCCCATGATCACTCTGGATGAACTGCAGAGATCTACAGCTGAGGTGGGAGGCTCTGTCCATAGGACAACAATCAGTCGTATATTGCACAAATCTGGCCTTTATGGAAGAGTGGCAAGAAGAAAGCCATTTCTTAAAGATATCCATAAAAAAAGTGTCATTTAAAGTTTGCCACAAGCCACCTGGGAGACACACCAAACATGTGGAAGAAGGTGCTCTGGTCAGATGAAACCAAAATCTAACTTTTTGGCAACAATGCAAAACGTTATGTTTGGTGTAAAAGCAACACAGCTCATCACCCTGAACACACCATCCCCACTGTCAAACATGGTGGTGGCAGCATCATGGTTTGGGCCTGCTTTTCTTCAGCAGGGACAGGGAAGATGGTTAAAATTGATGGGAAGATGGATGGAGCCAAATACAGGACCATTCTGGAAAACCTGATGGAGTCTGCAAAAGACCTGAGACTGGGACGGAGATTTGTCTTCCAACAAGACAATGATCCAAAACATAAAGCAAAATCTACAATGGAATGGTTCAAAAATAAACATATCCAGGTTTTAGAATGGCCAAGTCAAAGTCCAGACCTGAATCCAATCGAGAATCTGTGGAAAGAACTGAAAACTGCTGTTCACAAATGCTCTCCATCCAACCTCACTGAGCTCGAGCTGTTTTGCAAGGAGGAATGGGAAAACATTTCAGTCTCTCGATGTGCAAAACTGATAGACATACCCCAAGCGACTTACAGCTGTAATCGCAGCAAAAGGTGGCGCTACAAAGTATTAACTTAAGGGGGCTGAATAATTTTGCACGCCCAATTTTTCAGTTTTTGATTTGTTAAAAAAGTTTGAAATATCCAATAAATGTCATTCCACTTCATGATTGTGTCCCACTTGTTGTTGATTCTTCACAAAAAAATCCAGTTTTATATCTTTATGTTTGAAGCCTGAAATGTGGCAAAAGGTCGCAAAGTTCAAGGGGGCCGAATACTTTCGCAAGGCACTGTAGAAGTCAGGCCATTCATACTTCCTGCGCTTCGCAGAGCTGTTGTGAAGGAAGATGTCAAGTGAGTTTGTTTATAGAGGACTTCCCGCCCCCACCTACCGTCAACCAATCATGTCAATGCGGAGCTATACAGAGCCCTCCACATTGTTACAAAATTTGGGAGGCGCACAGCGATGCGGTACAGAGCTCGATTAAGCTCTGCAATTGTATCATACCCTCAGTACTGGATCGCAATACCGGAGCAATCATAAATGGGCTTTTAGTGGTTGAGGTAGGAGCTAGGGTATAGGGAACATGGGCATAGGGGTTAGAGTGTGGTGTATAAGGTAATGTCCACTCACAGCCTTTAGCTGCTTGCCCTGTCGTATCTGTTCGAGGAGACCGTCTCGGCCGGTGCTGGTGGAAACAGGCCTCTCCTTCTGCTCCACCTTCCTCAGCGGAGCCCCCTCCCTGATCTGGCTCAACAGGGCTGAGGGCTTACCAGCACCACCACCCCCTCCATCAGCTTCCAGCAGCATGGGTGGGGGAGGAGGGCCGGGAGGTGGGGGAGGAGGAGGGGGTGCTCCGGAACCCATACCTGCTGGGGCGGAGGGAGGTGGGGGAGGAGGTGGGGCATGGGGAGCCAGGGAGGCATGGGAAGGCTGGGGAGGAGGGGGCAGAGGGCCTCTGGTTGGGGGTGGGGGTGGAGCTCCCATGCCTGTTCTGGAGGGGGGAGGTGGTGGTGGGGCTGAGGTGGGCGCTCTGGAGGGGGGAGGAGGGGGAGGTGCGCCCCTTCCCCTGATGGGTGGGGGCGGGGGGCCGGAGGTCTGGTGTGGGGGAGGGGGTGGTGGTCCACCTCTGGAAGGAGGGGGTGGGGGGGCTGGACCAGAGAGAAGATCAATTATTTTTTGCATGGAATCGACTATTCCATATATACACATTCTGAGCCTACTGTACACTTCACAACATGCTTTCAATTCTAGAAGAACCTCAGGAGGAAAGGCAGCAATAAATACAGCTCAATTGCTGGTATGACAGCATGCAGTAACGACTGTAGTCACTAGGGACAGCTATGCTTCATGTTATTCTTCTCAACTAACCCAGAAACTCAAAACAAAAGCTCTGTGGTAGCATAGCATTGACTAACATGATATTCTAAAGTCAAAAGGCAAACGTCTCTTCAGCACACTGCAAACTGACTCCTGGTCTGGTCTGTCAAGGAGGACATGTTAGATCCAGCCCAGGGTTGCACAGCTATGGGTCATTCTCCACTAAGCGTCTGCGATTAGGAGTGCTGATCTAGGCTCTTTCCATAGAATCTTATTCATTATGATCTAGAAGAGAAAACAGAGCGTAGATCACCATTCCTACTCAAGACACTGGACAGAGATCCTGGTCTTCAAGGGCATCAGTCCTGAGGAACTCGGGGGCCTGAGTTGTGCACCCCTGTGTTAGACCAGGGATTCCCAAACTCGGTCCTGGGGCCCCTTCCTGGGAGCACATTTTTGGGCGTTTGCCCTAGCACTATACAGCTGATTCAAATAATCATAGTTTAGGGCAACAAAACGTGCACACAGGACCCAGTTTGGGGAAACCCCATGTTAGACTTTGGGACAGAGATGGAACTACTCTTTTGTCCTACAGAGGTCAGAGTTAGACTATCAGACAGCTCCCAGTCAGGTTAATGCCACAGCAGCACCATGCAGAGATAAACCAACCTACCACACCACCTCGGAGGTGGAGGACCTGAGGAACACACAATGCACATTAGAGCACTAAACAATCTACATGGACTATCACAGTTTAGGCTACAAGACAACTTGTTTGTCAGTCACTATGGATATTCTTCTGACAAACACAGAACCTAAAGCCCTTAGTTCTCCTCTCCACCCCCCCGACTCACATACACACACACACACACACACCTTGTCTGCGGAGCTCGATCTTGACTGCCTCCACTCCTCCCTTCTTCTCGATGAAGTCATAGATGACCTTGGAAGTCTCCTTGTCCTTCAGCTGGGCCTCAGAGATGCCACACATGTCAAACAGGTTCTTCAGCTCCGGGTCTAGGTTGTTCAACTGGAGGAGAGAAGAGAACACTGGGTTGGAACCACACTGAAATACTGGAAAAGAAACTAACAGGAATAGAACCAATGCCGGGTTAGATCCACTATCAGTTAGAACGTCACTCAGCACTACAATTGGTTACAACTTAGCTTAGCTTGAACCTCAATGAGTTAGAACGTCACTGGGATAAAACACTACTCAGTTAGAAACACATGTCAGAGCTGGCGGTCTCATGTTCAGATAACTGCTCAGATGTTGGCACCCCTGTTGTAAACAGCCCCTGCATCGCCACCTGGTGGCTGAGGGGAACTGTGCACAGGTTGGCACTGCCAAGGCGGGAGAGTGGATTGAAGGCTGTGGGATTATATTCACACAGAACTAGATTACACAGGTTTATATCACATCTACTTTAAACCACTACTCTAGATCTTTGGGCAGAGACACAAAACAACAGCTTAGTTTTAGTTTATGTAACTCAGGTTGTGTTCTTTGATGTAATTAATTATTTCCTGTTCCTGTCGAACCATGTTAAACCACCCTACAGCTTTTTCTCTTAAACTCGCTCATCTCTCTCTCTCCACTTAAATTCTTGAAAATATTAAAGCTCTGAAACTCAAAAACCATTGAAATCTTATTTTAGAAATGTCAACAAATCATCCGGTTCCCAGTCTGTTCGATGTGCGTGTAGAACACCACGCAATAATTACTTATCATCCTTTTTTGGAAGCAACTGAATGGATGACGCAGAAACAGGTTTAGAATGTGAAATCTCCTTGAGTAACCCTGGGCTGGCAGTGACTTCTGCAGGGGGCTGAGAGGAGAGATGACATAATATTTCATATTTAGTTCTGAGGAGAATCATGTCTGATGAACACGGCATCAGAAATAAACAAGTTCTGAGCCTGAGAACTCGTAAGGGGGATAAACCCCCCCCTCTTTCTCCCAGTAATACACATCCTCGGAGAAACCATCCCACTGTCCAGGCCTACTGGTTTGAGTTTGCAAGACCGGCATTTCACTGTACTTGTGCATGCGACATTAAAACTTTAAAATGTCCCATACGTTATATGACAGAGGCTAGCTAGACCACCGGGTGAGAAGAGGCAGATCACAGGTCACATAGGATCTTCCCATACCATTAGAAGTAGGGGATGATTCTACTAGTCAGATGCTACAGTGTAGACAACAACAATATCTCCTCAGTCAGAATCTAGTCAGGCAGTCATACTCACATCGAAGCCTGTGTTAGGGTCCCAGCCGACGTGGCCAACGTGCCTGGAAGGAAACACATGATCAGACAGAGAGGAGTACAGAGCCTGCAGGAATGATCACATAGGCTACCTATAGGCTGCCTACTATACACACACACCAAACCCTAAACTCACACACAGAGGAAGTGTAAACTCTAAAAGTAGCCAAGCTAGAAAGGTAACTCCAAGCACATTTTCGCTAAGAGCAGCTGTTTAAACAAGGGTGAATCATGTGTTGGCAAAAATGTATGTCTTGCCTTGGACACTGCACCCGCCACACTGTCAGGCTTTGAAAAAGCACCTGCGAATAGGCTGTCAAACACGCCAGAGACTGTAATTAGCTCAACATTAGGAGTTGAGAAATAAAGTTGGATAGAAAGATACTACTAATTCAAAATGTGTTTATTCTGTTGCTAGTGATATTCATAAAAACATAAAAAATATATATCACCCCCCACAACATGATGCTGCCACCCCCATGCTTCACGGTTGGGATGGTGTTCTTCGGCTTGCGAGCGTCCCCCTTTTCCCTCCAAACATAACAATGGTCATTTTGACCAAACAGTTTCATCAGACCAGAGGACATTTCTCTAAAAACTATGATCTTTGTCCCCATGTGCAGTTGCCAACCGTAGTCAGGCCTTTTTTATGGCGGTTTTGGAGCTGTGGCTTCTTCCTTGCCGAGCGGCCTTTCAGGTTATGCCGATATAGGACTCGTTTTACTGTGTATATTGCACCCGTTTCCTCCAGCATCTTCACGGGGTCCTTTGCTGTTGTCCTGGGATTGATTTGCCCTTTACACACCCAAGTACGTTCATCTCTTGGAGACAGAACGCGTCTCCTTCCTGAGCGTTATGACGGCTGTGATTTAATATTTGAGATCAGATGACCTGGCCTCCACTATCACGCAACCAAATTTAGATGGTTTTGGATGAGTTGGACTGCACAGTGAAGGAAAAGCAGCCAACAAGTGCTCAGCATATGTGGGAACTCCTTTGTTGCCCTTTGATGTCTTCACTATTATTCTACAACGTGGAAAAGAGTATAAAGAAACCTACTCATTCAAGGGGTTGTGTCAGAACTTTTGACTGGTACTGTATATATATATATTTTCTCCCACGGGCCCCTGCAGTACCGGAGGGTGTACCCCTGGTTAAATACACAGTAAGCCTTCAGTAAGCCAGTACTATAGTATTGACTACCAGTGTCCTAGTCCTAAAAACACGGGACAGATAATCCTCGCATCAATCATGCCAGATACATATTACATGAGATAAAAAATATGTCCAGGATTTTAAAAAGTCCCATCAACTCTTTGCCACACATTAACACATGGCAGTATGGCTAGAGGTACTCCTCTACACATTAGCCATGCAATACCCAACGGGCCACATCCTAACTTGACATCACAGAACTAGATGTTCCCCACACTGTGGGCTTGAGAATGACCCTTACTGCTCAGGTGTCACAAAAAATAGCAGAATTTAAAAACAAAATACACCTAAATAGAACAGAATGAAATAGAACATAACAGAATATAACAATCATATAGAACAGAATAGAGAGTAATAAATGAGAATGGAAAACTCACTGGAAGTTGCTGGGCGTTCCGATGTCTGCCTTGGTCAGCTTCTTGCCCTTCTTTCCCTTCACCTTCTTCTCCTTCTTGTGGTTGTTGTTGAAGCTGCTGCTCACCATGTTAGTCTGAGAGGTGTGTCCGTGGAACCGTGACACAGTGTTGATCTCTGGGTTCTTGATGTCCACCGTGGCCATGGGCAGGGCCGGGCCTGGGGGGGGAGAAGAGAGTCAGAACTACAGTACCCACAACACAACAGGCCCGGAGAGTCTTGGTCTGGGGGAGACCAGTCTCTCAGATCTAGGTAGTTTAACATACTGGATTACAATAGAGACTTTTGACATTTCATTAATGAGGTCTACTTCCATCGTTGACGCGTCCTCCTCCAATTAGTTCGATGAGAGGGCACACAGGTTGGCTTTTAACACCTGGAGAGTTCAGCCAGCGTCACAACACACAATCTGCTGCTGGGATCACATTACATTCTCACTAAGCACTCCTCGTGTACAACCATCTCCTCTCGAATGCCTCCCATTAGGCTTAGGACAGTCAGAGAGATGTGTCTGCTAACCAACGCACAGCAGACAAGAAAAACGACCACCACACTGACTGGATGAGATGCGTGTGGAAACCTCACACGGAATAATATTGCCACTGCCTGCGGCTCACACGTCCTGTGACACCCACATAGTGGTCAAACCAAACTGAATTCTACAGACATGAGTGTCCTGACTCCTCAGCCACCTACCTCTGTGGCTGGAGTCCCCACGGGGGCTCTTTCTGACCGAGGGCGAGACTGAGGGACTACAGTCACAGGGAGTTCCGTCCCCCTTCCTCCCACCTCTGTTCCCCTTACACCCTCCGGCAGCTGCCGTGTTGACGTGCAGAAGCATTTCACCCACAACGCCGCAGGCCTGGTCCCCGTGGCGTAGCGAGAGGCGGTTGGTAGGGTCAGAGGGGGGCGCATATAGTTCCTCCTGGGGAAGGATCAGGCAGTGGAGGGTGGAGAGACACCCTCCGGGATGGATCCCTCCTCCTCCCCCCTCAGATAGGTCCTCAGAGGGAGAGGACAGGAAGGTGGTACAGAACATCGTCACAGAGCGATGGCGGCAGCATGAGGGGGGGGGGGGGGGGACGACGACTACGTGGTGCCCAGTCCTGGGCTATAGCTTAGAGATCCACTGATCCAGAGATCTTTTGGTCCTCAGAATCAGAGAGACATCCCAAGAGGAACACCGGGTGTGCGAGCCACAGAACTAGAGAACCAACTCCAGGATTTTCAGATTCAGAGAACCAGGTGGAAGAGCAACCAGAGAGATCAAGAGAGGAGACTGAGCAGGGTACGGACCAGACAGACAGCAGGCAGAGCCAGGCAGACTAAGACCCTCCGGCTAAGTGAGGTGCCTAGGGTTTGGGCAAATGCCACAGCAACAGCTGGCCCCGCCTCCAAACTGAGTACTCTCTCCTCCCCTTCACAACAGGGAGCACTGCCAGGTCCCATCTCTGAGCCTGACTCTTTCCCTTACTCTCTCATCCCTTCCCTTCTGCCTTTCTCCACCAGCGGGCCAAACCACACCCCCAACTCCAGCCCACCTCTAATCCCAGCAAATCACGATGATGCTGGATTTTACATAACCATTAATGCCCACTGCTAATCCACCATAATCCCTGAGGTTCTCTTAAACATGATGAATCTACATCAGAGAGAGAGGCTGGCTGGCTGGGTGGGTGGGAGACAGGACTCAAGAGACAGCATGGAGAAAGGAGGAGAGATGGTGTGAGAAAAAGGGAGAGAGCGAGAGCGATAAGGAGTGGGAGAGGTGAACGAGAGAGGGCATTCAAGGCAACGAAAACTGGAACCTTCCGGGTGAACACAGTTAATTCCGCAGACACACTAGTGAGTCATACCCAAACAAACACGGTACCACATCCATCTGCCCAATGTGGATCTGGCTGTGCCCTCTTCCTATCCGCAGGGTCATTCTCACCTGTCCTTACCGCAGACAGAACACACAATGCCAGCCAGACCAGAATGTTGTCTGTATGGGCAAAACCCAAGCCATGCCAGTCTGGCTTGGGCACTATGCGCGGGAGTAATAAACTTGACCACTGCTACTCTAACTTCCGCGATGCATACAAAGCCCGCCCTCACTTCGGCATATCCGACCACAAAGCCATCTTGATCCTACCGTCTTATAGGCAGAAACTCAAACAGGATGTACCAGTGACTAGAACCATTCAATGCTGGTCTGACCAATCGGAATCCACACTTCAAGATTGTTTTGATGACTGGGATATGTTCCGGTCAGCCTCAGAGAATAACATCGTCCTATACGCTGACTCGGTGAGTGCATTGGAGAGGTTGTACCCACTGTGACTATGAAAACCTTCCCTAACCAGAAACCGTGGATGCATGGCGGCATTTGCGCAAAACTGAAAGCGCAAGCCACCCAATTTAACCATGGACAGAGGTCTGGGAATATGGCTGAATATAAACCGTGTAGTTATTCTGGTGTGTTTACGGACATATTCAATCTTTCCCCCATCTCAGTCTGCTGTCCACACATGCTTCAAGATGGCCACCCTTGTTCCTGTACCCAAGAAGGCAAAGATGAACTAAATGACTACCGCCCCGTAGCACTCACTTCTTGTCATCATGACGTGCTTTGAGAGACTAGTCAAGGATCATATCACCTCCACCTTCCCGGTGATGCAATCGCCATCTCACTTTTCCATATCTTACATTACTTATTAATATCATATGTACCCTACCATTCAAAAGTTTGGGGTCACTTAGAAAGGTCTTTGTGTTCCATGAAAAGAGTTGCAAAATGAATAGGAAATATAGTCAAGATGTTGACAAGGTTATAAATAATGATTTATAATTTAAATAATTGTGTTCTTCAAACTTTGCTTTCATCAAAGAATCCTCCATTTGCAGCAAATTAATGCCGTGCAGACCTTTGGTATTCTAGTTGTCCATTTGTTGAGGTACTCAAGATTTCACAAGTTGGATTGGCTTGATGGGCACTTCTTATGTACCATACGGTCAAGCTGCTCCCACAACAGCTCAATAGGGTTGAGATCCGGTGACTGTGCTGGCCACTCCATTATAGACAGAATACCAGCTGACTGTTTCTGCCCTAAATAATTATTGCACAGTTTAGAGCTGTGCTTTGGGTCATTGTCCTGTTGTAAGAGGAATGCGCCGTCCACAGGGTATGGCATGACATTGTAAAATGGAGTGATAGCAATCTTGAAGAAGGAAGGATTTTACCCTGTACAAATCTCAGATACTCAACTAGTCTAAAGTTGAATTTTATTGCTTCTTTAATCAACATGAGTTTTCAGCTGTTCTAACAATTGCAAAGGGGTTTTCTAGTGATGAATTAAATTAGCCTTTTAAAATGAGAAACTTGGATTAGCTAACACAACATGCCATTGGAACACAGGAGTGATGGTTGCTGATAATGGGCCTATGTAGATATTCCATTATTTTTTTATCAGCCGTTTCCACCTAAAATAGTAATTTACAGCATTAATAAATGTCTACACTGTATTTCTGATCAATTTGATGTTATTTTAATGGACAAAACATTTGCTTAACTTTCAAAAAACAGGGACATTTCTAAGTGAACGCAAACTTTCGAACGGTAGTGTACATACTGTATTTTATACCATCTATTGCACCTTGCCTACGCCGCTCAGCCATCGCTCAACCATATAATTATATGTACATATTCTCATTCACCCCTTTTAGATTTGTGTGTATTAGGCAGCAGTTGGGGAATTGTTAGATTACTTGTTTGATATTACTGCACTGTTGGAACCAGAAGCACAAGCATTTCGCTACACTCGCAATAACATCTGCTAGCCATGTGCATGTGACCAATAACATTTGATTTGATCAACCCTCAGGGGACAGGATAGGTCTAGGCCGCGCCATGCAAAAACATCAACCTTCAGCAATCTGTTTACAGGTCACTGCTATGATGAAGAGAAAATGTCACCAATTCTGACCTCCCCCTTTCCTCTACCCCTACAGCACAACTCCTTCCTTTCCACATAGCCATTGCTATGAGTGTTAGGGGACTGGGGTAGTGTGAGTGCTGTGCAGTAACTAACATTAGCAGCTGAATTAAATCCTCTTAGCCTGATTAAGCAGAGCAGGGGTTGACACCGTCTGTCCACCCAGTCAGACCAGTACAATACTATGGGGAGCCAGGCAGAGCAAACTAGCTGAAGTCCAATAGTATGCACTGTTGCCAAGCGATGCCAAGGAGTGCTATGAAAGTGTGCCACTGTACTGTTCCACAACAGCAAATCTACATGACCAGTTCAGAGAGCATCTCTAAAAGAGCTTTTGACTGCTATAGTAGCTGTACAATTGGGGAAAGCTCTGGTACCAAGTGACATGAACCGTATCACCCCCAGCCTGTCTGGGTGCTGATGAGAGGGGATTTGAGCATGAGATGCCGCTTATACGCTACAAGGTTATATATATATCTTATCTATAGCTAAGTGATCTACTGTGAATGTAGGCTGATTATTCATATGGCCTGGTTTGGAGAATGAGTGTTGTTACAGGTTTGGTATTTTCAGATTGAGGGGAGGGATCTGCTCAACGTCCCTGTGGAACTGGCTTTCTGGAGAGTGTGTGTGTGCAGAATACCTAAAGTATAGTGGATCTATGTACTTAGAAATTGCATCTCACCACTGATGCTACAGTCAGATTTCCAGTACTTCCATGCCCCTTTTGGTTAAGATTAAGGCTGGGGAAAGGTCATCTGTTAGCCAGGGGCTTGAGAGAGGTGTTCACTCTAAGACCCTGCTATCAGGGGATTATCCAATGGCTTTACACTGGAACCATTCAATCAAAGCCATGTGGGGAAGTCGGGGAGTGACGATTGTGTTTGTGGAGGAATATTTTGAGTCAAATAATTTCTGGGTTGTTTGAAAGCTTAGTGTCTACATCAATTTCTGATAAAAAAATAAAAAAATAAAAAAAAGACCCGAGTGAATTTCATGAAGGACCTACCATTTTGACCTGGAGGGTCACGTCTCTTTTCTGTAAAACAAAATGTATAGAATTAAACTCCTGTATAGTGCTGTGTGTTAGTGTTAGTGAAAGGGAGAGGTGAGGGATTGGCATGGAGTTACAGGTGACTGAAGTGCACGGATCAAAGAGGAACTCTTCTGCAACAAGGGGAGGGTTCGGACCGAGTTAGTTTATAAGCAGCAGGGGTGTATGTGTGTGTGCGGATTAATCGTCAAGCGGAACGATCACAGGCAGACTGACAAAACGGAGCTCAGATCTAAAAGAGTCGAGGACCATCATCCATACAGAGACTGCATAGACTATTGCTGGTTTGGGACAGAGGGCAAACAGTCCTGACCTTGTTATTATAGCAAGCTTATTTACAGGAGCACTTCAGGAGCACTGTTGCCCCTGGACACTGGTCTTAGCTGATCAGGCACAGGTTTATGTTAAGGATTAGAGGTCGACCGATTAATCGGCACGGCCGATTAATTAGGGCCGATTTCAGGTTGTTTCCATAACAACCGGTAATTGGCACTTTTGGATGCCTATTATGGCCGAATACGTTGCACTCCACGAGGAGACTGCGTGGCAGGCTGACCACCTGTTACACAAATGCAGCAAGGAGCAAAGGTAAGTTGCTAGCTAGCATTAAACTTATCTTAGATTTTTATTTTATTTTTTATCAATCTTCACATAATCACTAGTTAACTACACATGGTTGATGATATTACTAGTTTAACTAGCTTGTCCTGCCTTGCAAATAATCAATGCAGTGCCTGTTAATTTATCATCGAATCACAGCCTACTTCCCTAACAGGTGATGATTTAACAAAAGCACACTCGTTGAACAAATGTACCGAACCATAAACACCAATGCCTTTCTTAAAATCAATACAGAGAAGTATATATTTTTTAAACCTGCATATTTAGTTCAAAGAAATTCATGTTAGCAGGCAATATTAACTAGGGAAATTGTGTCACTTCTCGTGTGTTCATTACACGTAGAGTCAGGGTATATGCAACAGTTTAGGCTGCCTGGCTCGTTGCAAACTAATTTGCCAGAATTTTACATAATTATGACATAACATTGAAGGTTGTGCAATGTAATAGCAATATTTAGACTTAAGGTTGCCACCCGTTTGATAAAATACATAAGTTCCATATTTCACTGAAAGAATAAATGTTTTGTTTTCTAAATGCTAGTTTCCAGATTTGACCATATTAATGACCTAATGCTCGTATTTCTGTGTTTTTATTATATTATAATTAAGTCTATGATTTGATATTTGATAGAGCAGTCTGACTGAGCGGTGGTAGGCAGCAGCAGGCTCATAAGCATTCATTCAAACAGCTCTTTCCTGCATTTGCCAGCAGCTCTTTGCAATGCTTGAAGCACAGCGCTGTTTATGACTTCAACCCTATCAACTCCCGGGATTATGCTGCAATACTATAGTGCCTATAAGAACATCCAATAGTCAAAGGTATATGAAATACAAAATGGTGTAGATAGAAATAGTCCTATAGTAACTACAACCTAAAACTTCTTAACTGGGAATATTGAAGACTCATTTTAAAAAGGAACCACCAGCTTTCATATGTTCTCATGTTCTGAGCAAGGAACGTTTTTTACATGGCAAATTATTGCACTCTCACTTTCTTCTCCAACACTGTTTTTGGATTATTTAAAACAAATTGAACATGTTTCATTTATTTGAGACTAAATTGATTTTTATTTATGTATTATAAAGTTAAAATAAAAGTGTTCATTCAATATTGTTGTAATTGTCATATATATAAGAAATAGTCGGCCGATTAATCGGTATCGGCTATTTTTTGGTGCTCCAATAATCGATATCGGCATTGAAAAATCATAATCGGTCGACCTCTAGTTAGGATTTCAGAGAGGGTAAAGCCGATTCTAGATCCGCTCCCCTTCTACCGGAGGTAACGGTGGGCCAGAGAGAGAAAGGAAGAGAGCCAGAGAGAGAAAGGAAGAGAGCCAGAGAGAGAAAGGAAGAGAGCCAGAGAGAGAAAGGAAGAGAGCCAGAGAGAGAAAGGAAGAGAGAAAGGAAGAGAGCCAGAGAGAGAAAGGAAGAGAGAGCTGTCAATTGAACAATTAGGAAGTAAAGGAGATGGCAGATAAAGGTGAGATCCATACATCTCAAAATGGAGAGGACCTGTCCAATCATTAGCAGACCGGGCTGAGGTCAGAGGAGATGGTTTTAAGAGGTCTGAGGTCAGTAGAATCAAAGATGGCGTCGGTAGTCACCAGATTTTCTCTGTCGTCTCCCCAGCAGGTCTCCCACGGCGACCCGGAAATGCTTGGCCTCCTCCTCGCTTGCGAAATTCAGTCCCATCTGGCACGACTACACACACACACATGCACGCCCACACACAAATACGCACGCCCACAAACACATGAAGTAGAATGTCATAAGAACGAACGAACACTGCAAGTTTGAAAAAACAGCACACACACACACAGGTTTTTGCCATAAACAAATGGCCTTGTCATGTGAAAGGACTTGGCTGGAGCAAGATATATCAAGTACAAAGAGAAAGGTATAACTCACATCTCCTGCGAACGTGAAGAAGTAAGATTTGGAAACGGAGATTGAGAAGTTGTTGTAGAGCTCCTGCTCAAACACGGTTTTACCCTCCTGTGGAGAGAGAGAGAGAGAGAATATGTTTTATTGTCACATAGGTGCAGTGAAATGTGTTTTACAGGGTCAGCCATAGTAGTGCGGGACACTCGGAGCAAATTAGGATTAAGTGCCTTGCTCAAGGGCACTTCAGCAGATTTAGTGTGTGTATCTCTCTCATCTCTATAGTAAAGGACATAGTAAAGGTGCTGCCGTGTCCGAGTTGGTCTGTGTTTTGTGTGTGAACTAAACCCACCTTGATGTCAAACACCCTGATATAGTAGGATCGTGCTGGGTTGTCTTTGACCAGACAGGCCACACCACAGCACCTCTTGGTCCAGGCTGAGTTCCTGTCTGCTGCATATACCTGCACCACCGCAGAACACAGCGACTGCAGAGTGACAGAGAGAGGCACAAGGGGTTAATGAATGATGTGATGAGTGTATAGTACCCATAATACAAGGAATGAAGGCACTAACTAAGTCACTCTGGATGAGAGCTTCTGCTGAATGACTAAAATGTCAAATGGATGGAATAGGGATTTAACTGACCCACCCTCTGTGGGTTTTTTTTTACTTTAAAAAAGAGGTATTTGACCTCAATGGAATCAACTTTCTAGTTAAAAAAAAAAAAAAGGTACACTCAAGGACCCAAGTAAACACAATATCAGGCCGATTTCTACAACAACTAAGAGCGTGGAAGCGCGTGGCTAAACTTCTCCGCTGTTTTGGTCCCGTAGCGGTCATGCTGATACTCATCTCAAAGTCCGCGGATCTGCTCAGGGCAACCTCATCTCACCAAGTCGACCTTTAAATCAAGGTCAGAAAATTATGTATGCGCAGAAACATTACTACAGAGGTGTGACAGCACTGGCAGGTTTTAGACTACCACAGCGTTGTTCATTTCTCAGCAGGAATAAAGTCACCCTGTCCTCGTGTTTGTGTGTGTGTGTGTGTGTGTGTGTGTGTGTGTGTGTGTGTGTGTACCAGTACTGTCCTCTGTATGGCTTACTGACATCTAGGCAGTCTCCTCACGCAGGACGGTGAAAGTAGCCTGCCAAGCAAATGGGTCTTCCAAATGGACAATGACCCCGAGCATTCTTCCAAAGTTGTGGCAAAATTACTTAAGGACAACAAAGTCAAGGTATTGGAGTGGCCATCACAAAGCCCCGACCTCAATCCTATATAAAAATTTGTTGGCAGAACAGAAAAAGCGTGTGGGAGCAAGGAGGCCTGACAATCCTGACTCAGTTACACCAGCTCTGTCAGGAGGAATGGGCCAATGGGCCAAAATTCACCCAACTTATTGTGGGAAGCTTGTGGAAGGCTACCCGAAACGTTTGACCCAAGTTAAACAATTTAAAGGCAATGCTACCAAATACTAATTGAGTGTATGTAAACCTCTGACCCACTGGGAATGTGATGAAAGAAATATAAGCTGAAATAAATCCTTCTGACATTTCACATTCTTAAAATAAAGCGGTGATCAACTGATCTAAGACAGGGAATTTTTACTAGGATTAAATGTCAGTGAAAAACAGAGTTTAAACGTATTTGGCTAAGGTGTATGTAAACTTCCGACTTCAAATGTAAGTACTCACACCCGAGTCAATATTTTGTAGAAGCACCTTTGGCATCAATTCCAGCTGTGAGTCTTTCTGGGTAAATCTAAGAGATTTCCACACCTGGATTGTGCAACATTTGCCCATTATTATTTTCTAAATTCTTCAAGCTGTCAAATTGAGTGATGATCATGGCTAGACAAACATTTGAGGTCATGTCATAGATTTTCAAGTAGATTTAAGTCAAAACTAACTTGGCCACTCAGGAACATTCGTCGTCTTCTTGGTAGGCAACTCCCATTGTAGATTTGGCCCTGTGATTTAGCTACTCAAAAGTGAATTAATCTCCCAGTTTCTGGTGGAAAGCAGACTGGTTACAGGTTTTCCTCTAGGACTTTGCCTGTGCTGAGCTCTATTCCTGTTGTTTACGAAGCATGTGAGAAATATATATGTACATGTCTATTTACACACACACACACACACACACACAGGTATGCAGACACCCCTTCAAATTAGTGGAGTCGGCCATTTCAGCCACACCCATTGCTGACAGGTGTATAAAATAAGAACGAGCACACAGCCATGCAATCTCCATAGACAATGTCAGTAGACTGGCCTTACTGAAGAGCCTTACTGAGACGTTCAACGTGGCACCATCATAGGATGCCACCTTTCCAACAAGTCAGTTTGTCAAATTTCTGCCCTGGTCAACTGTAAGTGCTGTTATTGTGAAGTGGAAACGCCTAGGAGCAACAAGGGCTCAGCCGTGAAGTGGTAGGCCAGACAAGTTTACAGAACGGGACCACCGGGTGCTGAAGTACGTAAAAATGGTCTGTCATTGGTTGCAACACACACTACAGAGTTCCAAACTACCTCTGGAAGAAACGTCATCACAATAACTATTCAGCGGGAATTTTATGAAACGGGTTTCCGTGGCCGAGCAGCCGTACACAAGCTTAAGATCAACATGCGCAATGCCAAGCGGCGGCTGGAGTGTTGCAAAGCTCGCCACCATTGGATCAGTGGAAACAAATCTGGGTTTGGCAGATGCCAGTGCCAACTGTAAAGTTAAGTGGAGGAGCAATAATGGCCTGGGGCAGTTTTTCATGGTTTGGACTAAGCCCCTTAGTTCCAGTGAAGGGAAATCTTAATGCTTCAGCATACAATGACATTCTAGATGATTCTGTGCTTGCACCTTTGTGGCAACAGTTTGGGGAAGGCCTTTTCCTGTTTCAGGATGACAATGCCCTCATGCACAAAGCAAGGTCCATACAGAAATGGTTTGTTGAGATCGGTGTTGAAGAACTTGACTGGCCTGCACAGAGCCCTGACCTCAACCCCATTGAACACCTTTGGGATGAATTAGAACGCCGACTGTGAGCCAGGCCCAATCGCCCAGCATCAGTGCCCAACCTCAATAATGCTCGTGGCTGAATGAAAGCAAGTTCCAGCGGCAATGTTCCAACATCTAGTGAAAAGCCTTCCCAGAAGAGTGGAGGCTGTTATAGCAGCAAAGGGGGGACCAACTCTATATTAATGCTCAAGATTTAGGAATGAGATGTTCAATGACCAGGTGTTCACATACATTACATGACCAAAAGTATATTTTAATGCAATCATCTCCGGTTTCATTTAAAAGCTTTTTATCCTTCACTTGTTTGTAACAAACGCAAAGGTTTGCAGTCAAACTTTGTTCTGAAGTTAACATTGATCACAATCAGACAGATAAACATCTTGATTCTATGTTTAGCAGAGATCTTCTGTGAATAAAGTGACGCAGAAGGGTGAAAAAAAAGCAGCTAATGACACTTAGCTGTTTTACGAGTGGTCTTAGGCCGTCGGGAAATAACGAGCGCTTTCAAGTGCAACTTTAGTAACAACGGTTTTGGGAAACAGCACGGAGATTTACCGATGCTCCTTCGAAAGTTCTAACAGTGAACTTAGCCTTAAAATGCTTTTGGGAAACGGGGCCCAGGTCCTTCCCCGAGTTTACTAGCCTCGTCGCAGAGGGGTTCAGGCCCATTGCCCTGCAGATGAAAGGCAGGCCAGAGCATAAAGTGGTAAACCAAGTTTACTAGAAAACCTAGTAGCTAACTACACACAGATGGGCTGTGCAGGGTCTGGGGACAGCCTACATTTCAAAGAAAGCAATATCTGTCTGTGCTCATCTAGTGGGCTGTGCTACCGCAGTGAGGTCACATAGAGCTGAGCTGTATCATCCATCAGCCTCTCCAGCAGCAGCCAGAACGAGCCCCGCTGGCCACAGGAGGCACCCAGTCCCAGTGACATCATCAAAGCTCGCCATGGCACCACTCTCCAGGCTGCTGTTGCTACTACACACTACATCCAGTGGGACTGTAGAGGGCTCACAGGGGGAAACAAACAGGATGTTGAATGCACGGCAACTGTGCATCATTCATCCATCCATGTCCTGACAGCATTTCCCATTTATCCTAAAAAGTGGGATAGGGTAGGAATGGCTGGGGTTGGGAAGGACAGAAAGAAAGGGGGAATTTCAGAGTTGAGTTGGGAAGGAGTAGAGACTGGAGAGTAGTAGGAAATACAGACACTGATAAGGGGAGGCAGAGGCCCAGAGTAGGGCTGGTAAGGGGAGGCAGAGGCCCAGAGTAGGGCTGGTAAGGGGAGGCAGAGGCCCAGAGTAGGGCTGGTAAGGGGAGGCAGAGGCCCAGAGTAGGGCTGGTAAGGGGAGGCAGAGGCCCAGAGTAGGGCTGGTAAGGGGAGGCAGAGGCCCAGAGTAGGGCTGGTAAGGGGAGGCAGAGGCCCAGAGTAGGGCTGGTAAGGGGAGGCAGAGGCCCAGAGTAGGGCTGGTAAGGGGAGGCAGAGGCCCAGAGTAGGGCTGGTAAGGGGAGGCAGAGGCCCAGAGTAGGGCTGGTAAGGGGAGGCAGAGGCCCAGAGTAGGGAAGGTAAGGGGAGGCAGAGGCCCAGAGTAGAGAAGAGGTTGGGAAGGGGAGTATGTGGTAAAGATCAAAAGGCAAGTTTTTGCCACTCCTGCACAAAACACTGAAGGAGGTCGACTACCGCACTTCCTGCTGGAGAGGACTGCTGCTCAGGCAGTCTCACACATACACACACGAATTGGATAGCTTCCAACTCTAGCCTGGTGCTGATAATAAAAAGTGAAGCAGTAGGAATACCAATGAGTTAAATGTCAGTAAAGCCACAGCAACACAGGTTGGACCTCTCACACGTGTGATTCATCATCTGGCAGGGCCCTGCGTTTCAGAGTTTGTGGCTCACTGTTTGTATGTATGAATGACTGAAAGAGAGGAGAGAGAGAGACACTGAGCTGAAATCCACTGACAGCTCTGATTCCGAGTAGCATTTAACAGCTACGTCTCAACACTAGCTTCCGGCTCAGCTAGCATAACATTACTTGCCTTAAACGAATGTGTTCAGTTCTCTGTGGAGGAAGAGAAAAGACTGCAGCAGCAATGATGAGTTCCTGCATTTTCTTCTCTAGCTACGTGAGACCACTACATAACAAGCAATCACTCACCTCTCCTGGATTTTAACAAGGTCTTTTTTTTTTCAAGAGGAGAGTCAGGCAGGAATGTTCCTCACGCAACTGCCTGGGCTGTGTCACATGGTGAGTGACATGGCCTGGATGTCTGTGGAATGACGTCATTGGCTGTGTATGCAGGTGTACGACACATGTGCAGAGACACGTGGGACAGGTATGACTGACTGACAGGTAGGAGGCGGGACTCTCTTCTGGCCCACCACGTGAGCAGTAGGAAGTAAGTTAAGACTACTTCCCCCACACCACCTTAGCCTACTTTGTGAACATGGCAAAGGTAACATAACTCAAAGCCAGATAATATGGGGAAGTAAAGGGTGTGGTAATGTGGCATGGGAAAGTTACTACAGAGACTGAAAACATCTACTCTGGAGAAACTGTCGGAACAACCACCGTAGGGAACCTGTGCGAGCAGTATCCGTCTTCACACGAGGCAGAAACCTGCCAAGAAGCCATACTTAGTTTCAAACATTACGCAACACATCCTGACCTATATCCACGAGGAAATCTGATTAAACCACATGCCCGATGAACTGATTAACAACATTAAATGACGTCCAATTGTACCAACCAACCTGGTGTTTACAGGAAGCTCATACCTGTATGGAGAGTGAAATACAGGGTGGGTGCATTCTCTGAATTGTCATCTGATGACAATTAGTTAACCACCCAAGGCTAGCCAGGTAGTTTATTGACATACACCCCAGTGTGTCAACTTGATCTAAAAAAAAAAACTGCGAATAGATACTGTACTGTTTAGTTGACATAAGTGTAGGTTACAATTCTATTGTGCATTACACCAATTTAAAATACCCAAGGTTAAAGAGTGCAATCAATGCAGATCATATTTCAAGAGGACACATTGCTTCTATTGAAATATAATTTTCTGGAAGTGTCAATTGATAACAAAACGCGTTATATAATATACATTTCAGGCCGTCACATTAAATAGCGCCTTGACCAGAGATAATTTACCTGTGATACAATGTCACGCTACATTGGACACATTCTTCACTGATTGCTGCATCTCCAAAACCAGAGGAGAGCTGTCAACTGAATTGAATGGTGTGATTGCCTATGAGAAAGTATCGTGTGGACAGCAGAACAATGAATGGCAAGTGTTGTAGCATGCCAGACAGATTGTTCCGAACACACAGGCGGCTTCCGAAATCTGCCAAGGCATTATGCAACGCTGGTACGAATAATACTTCGTAGCCGGGTTGATGGGTTTGCCAGATCCAAACACTGGCCTTGGTCTAGGCCAACAAAACCGAGGAGCACATTCTTGTTAACAGTGGTTTACCTCGTTTGGGTGTTTCCATGCTATGCAGGTGTGTCAGGAAACACCAGAGGCCTCCGGGCTTGACAAACTTTCTACCGCCCAAATGGCACTGTGTCCTGGGATATCAACATTCCCTTTTCCTTAACCCTGTTCAACCGGTCTAGCCCAAGCCAATGGAAGGACCGTCAGTGCCAGGGGCGAGAGTTGTTTCCCTTTCGATTGTTTTATCAAATATATTGAGGCATCAATTACACAGGTTTTCAATTCATCCTGAAACGGGTAAACATCATCCATGAGCAATTAGTAAAGAAAGTATGACTGATAAAACTTACCGTGCATTTTCTGCCGAGGTAATTGAAGAGACAGTCGTTCTCTTGTGGGGTTAGCAGTATGGATCCATTGTTAGCGGGCCGCCGTTGCGGCAGATGGCCACTCATTACTGACAATCAACCAAAAGGTGTTATGATTCCGATTCGTCGTTGTATGAAACTCAAACAAATAGTCATTGATCTGCCGTGGCCTGCAACCGGACCCTCACATCGATGCACGTCTGACCACAACCCGATAGAAACCGCTTTAGTACGCGAACATCCCCGTTGGTTCCAAACACAACGCAAGGTCCTCCTTCAATCCAAATTATGAGAACATTACTGCAACGTCCTGAAGACTGTAGATACTAAAGTTTCATCGGAACTCCAGCGCGAACAGCAGCAGATTTGTGGCTCAATCCAACATGGCAGTCTGTGGGAATAAACCAAACACCTAACGGGGGGACTGCGCACTTTTTGAAATGCAGGACTAGATCATCTTGAGAGTATTAAACGGTTGTTACACAACATGTATCACATACACATATAAAATCTTTATATTAAAAATGAATGCAAATTCTTCAAAAGAAGCGCAATTAAAATATTTTTTGAGAGAACGGTACGATCCAGTCCGCCTATGCTTATACCAAAGATTCTTATAACTAACCCAAGATGGAACAAAGCCTGACGTTTGAAACGGGAACAAATTAAGCACAGTGGGCAGAACGAGCAAGGAGGTGGGGAGAGGCAAGCACGAACTAGTGAGATCCTATTGGCGCGTTTAAGCATTAGGGAACACCTTCTATGGGAAGTGCGCCTGTGCGATAACTCTATTTGAACCTTGCACTCCTTCTAAACAACGCAATTTTTTTGAAACCTTGGTAAATGGTAATGTCTACAAAACGCAGTCCACTCTGTTTGTTTCAGATTATGGTTTTGGAAACAGAAACCTGTATGTTTAATTGATGAGAAAACTTGCAGAACATTGGCCAAAATCCGTGTTGCTCCATCTTCTCCCACTGCCGGCCACTGGGCTTCCTCTAATCACCATATTTAGTAGTGAGTGGACACGCCAACCGGATGCTTCACATCTATACATCCGTTAAAATATCTGGCTCATTGTTTTATCTGTGGTTATTCCTGAACGCAACTAGGAAACCTGGACATTCCGACTTGCTACGTCAACCAGTTATTAAGTCGGACATTTCCGAGTTTCCGAGTTCAGACTAGAAAGTGAACACAGCACTGAGGATAAGGATAAGCATTGAGGATAAATCGGAGATGAGGCTATGGTGGAGTAGGCCTAGGCCTGGACAAATCAAATCATTTCACATTTTATTGACAGATGTTATCACAGGTACAGTAAAATGATTGTTTCCAGCTCAAACAGTGCAGCAATAATACATAGACAACAATTCGCACATAATCTGAAAGTAAAAAGAAAGAAATTCAGAAAAATCCAAATGAGCAATGTCAGAGTCCAGAATATAAATATATAGGCTATAAATTAGCAAACATTTCTAAAAACCATTTTTTTTGCTTTGTCATTATGGGGTATTGTGTGTAGGAAAATTGTTTATTTATTCCAATTTAGATTAAGTCTGAAACGTAACAAAATGTGGAAAAAGGGAAGGGTGAATACTTTGAAAAGTGAATACTTTCCGAAGGCACTGTATGGCTGACTATACCAAACATTAGGAACACCTTCCTTATATTCAGTTGCACTCACCCCTTTTGTCTCAGGACAGCCTCAAGTGTCGAAAGATTTCCACAGTGATGCTGCCCCATGTTGACTCCAATGCTTTCATAGTTGTGTCAAGTTGGCTGGATGTTTAAAAAAAAAAATTGGGTGGTGGACCATTCTTGATACACATGGGAAACTGTTCGCACGTGAAAAACCCAACAATGTTGTAGTTCTTTACACAAACCGGTGCCCCTGGCACCTACTACCATACCCAGTTCAAAGGCACTTAAATATTTTGTCTTGCCCATTCACCCTCTGAATGGCACACACACAACAATACAAGTCTCAAGGCGTATAAATCCTTTAACCTGTTCTCCCCTTCATTTACACTGATTGAAGTGGATTTAACAAGTGAAATCAATAACAGATCATAACTTTCACTTGGTCAATCTATGTCAAGGAAAGAGGTGTTCTTAATGTTTTCTACACTCAGAGTATACAGTGCATTTGGAAAGAATTCTGATCATGACTTTTCCACATTTTGTTACATTACAGCCTTATTTTAAATGGATTAAATTGTTTTCCCCCCTCATCAATCTACACACAATACCCCATAATGACAAAAACAGGTGTTTAGACATTTTTGCAAATCTATTCAACATAAAAACTGTTTACTCATTACTTTAAAAAAAACCTTCGGCAGTGATTACAGCCTCGAGTCTTCTTGGGTATAACGCTACAAGCTTGGCACACCTGTATTTGGGGAGTTTCGCCCATTCTTCTCTGCAGATCTCCTCAAGCTCTGTCAGATTGGATGGGGAGCATCATTGCAAAGCTATTTTCAGGTCTCTCCGGAGAAGTTCGATTGGGTTCAAGTCTGGGCTCTGGTTGGGCCACTCAAGGACATTCAGAGACTCGTCCAAAAATCACTCCTGTGTTGTCTTGGCTGTGTTCTTAGGGTCTTAGTTCTGTTGGAAGGTGAACCTTTGCCCCAGTCTGAGGTCCTTAGCGCTCTAGAGCAGTGTTTAATAAAGGATATCTTTGCTCATTTCATCTTTCCCTCAATCCTGACTAGTCTCCCAGTGCCTGCCGCTGACAAACATCCCCACAACATTATGTTGCTACCACCGTGCTTCACGTAGGGATGGTGCCAGGTTTCCTCCAGACGTGATGCTTGGCATTCAGGCCAAAGAGTTCAATCTTGGTTTCACCAGATAATGTTTCTCGTGGCCTGAGAGTCCTTTAGGTATCATTTGGCAAACTCCAAGCAGGCTCTCGTGTACCTCTTGCTAAGGAGTGGCTTCCGTCTAGCCCCTCTAGCATAAAGGCCTGATTGGTAGAGTGCTGCAGAGATGGTTGTCCTTCTGGAAGGTTCTCCCATTTCCACAGAGCAACTCTGGAACTCCATTGGGTTCTTGGTCACCTGCCTGACCAAGGGCCTTCTCCTCCGATTGCTCAGTTTGGCCGGGCGGCCAGCTCTAAGAAGTGTGTTGATGGTTCTAAACTTCTTCCATTTAAGAATGATGGAGGCCATTGTGTTCTTCAATGCTGCCTACATGTTTTGGTACTGGTTCCCAGATCAGTGCCTTGACACAGTCCTTTCTCAGAGCTCTACAGATAATACCTTCGACCTCATGGCTTGGTTTTTGCTCTGACATGCCAACTGTGGGACCTTATATAGACATGTGTGTGCATATCCTAATCATGTCAAATCAATTGAATTTACCACAGGTGGACTCCAATCAAGATGTAGAAACATCTCAAAGATGATCAATGTAAAAAGGATACACCTGAGCTCAATTTACAGTCATAGTAAAGGGTCTCAATACTTATCTAAATAAGGTGTTTCTGTTTTTTATACATTTGCAAACCTGTTTTCACGTTGTCATTATGGGGAATTGTGTGTAGATTGATGAGGAGGAAAAATGATTTAATACATTTTAGAATAAGGCTGTAATGTAACAAAATGTGGAAAAAGTGAAGGGGTCTGAATACTTTCCGAATGCACTTTATAATGGTGTGAATGGACAGTATATGAATAGAAAAGGTGTGTACAGCAGTAGTCATATAGGATGAGCCAGTATGTAAACATTATTAAAGTGACCAGTGTTCAATGACTCTATGTTGATAGGGCAAAGCAGTCTCGGTGCAGGGTACAGTACCGGGTGGTAGCCGGCTAGTAACAGTGACTAAGGTTCAGGGCAGGGTACTGGGTGCAGGCTGGCTAGTGGCGACTGTTTAAAACCTCTACAGGATCGGTGGGTATTACGTTTTAAGGTATGACCCAGGTGCAGACAGTGTTGAAGAAACAAAAGTTTATTCCTCGAACAGCAGCAGGCAGACGACAGGTCAAGGCAGGCAGGGGTCAATAATCCAGATAGGGTGTAAAGTACAGGACAGCAGGCGGGCTCAGGGTCAGGTCAGGCAGAGGTCGGTAATCCAGAATAGTGGGCAGGCTTGGGGTCAGGGCAGGCAGAACGGTCAGAAATGGGAAACTAAAGCAAGGAGCAAGGAAACAGGAGCAAGGAACAGGTGGAAGCAGGGAAACAAAACGCTGGTAGGTTGTACAAACAAAACAAACTGGCAACAGACAAAAAGAGAACACAGGTATAAATACACAGGGGATAATGGGGAAGATGGGCAACACCTGGAGGGAGGTGGAGACAAGCACAAAGACAGGTGAAACAGATCAGGGCGTGACAGTGGATCCCCCACGGGACGGTTGAGCTAACGTAGGCTAATGTGATTAGCATGAGGTTATAAGTAAGAAGAACATTTCCCAGGACATAGACATTTCTGATATTGTCAGAAAGCTTAAATTATTGTTAATCTAACTGCACTGTCCAATTTACAGTAGCTATTCCAGTGAAAGAATACCATGCTATTGTTTGAGGAGAGTGCACAGTTATGAACTTGAAAGTGTATTAATAAACAAATTAGGCACATTTGAGCAGTCTTGATACAACATTTTGAACAGAAATACAATGGTTCATTGGATCAGTCTATAACTTTTCACATACACTGCTGATATCTAGTGGCCAAAATCTAAATTGCGCCCTGGGCTGGAATAATAAAACATTTTCTTTGCATGATCTTTTACCAGAACTAATGTGTTATATTCTCCTACATTAATTTCACATTTCCACAAACTTCAAAGTATTTCCTTTCAAATGGTATCAAAAATATGCATATCCTGAGTGAGCTTGAAACCTTTGTTCTACATAGATGGTAGCGGGATAAACATGACGTGGCTCGGGTGGTTGAGGTTATTGATTATATTCGTAGCCTTCTTGTGACACCAGGTGCTGTAGAGGGCAGGCAGTGTGCCCCCATTTCAGGTCATCAGTGATGTGCACACCGAGGAACTTTAATCTTTTGACCCTCTCCACTGCGGCCCTATCGATATGGATTGGGGGGGTCAACGATCAGCTCCTTTGTCTTGTTGACGTTGAAGGAGAGGTTAATTTCGTGGCACCATACGCCAGGGCTCTCACCTCCTCCCTGTAGGCAGTTTCATCATTGTTGGTAATCAGGCCTACCGCTGTTGTGTCGTCAGTAAACTTGTTGATTGAGTTAGAGACATGCGTGGCCATGCAGTCATGTGTGAACAGGGAATACAGGACGGGGCTGAGCACGCACCCCTGTGGAGGTCTGCCTGTCAGGAAGTCCAGGACCAAGTTGCACAGGGAGTGGTTCAGACCCAGGGCCCCGAGCTTAGTGAAGAGCTCAGAGGGCACTATGGTGTTGAAGGCTGAGCTGTAGTCGATGAACAGCATTATTATATTTCTCTTGTCCAGGTGGGATAGGGCAGTGTGCAGTACATTGGCGATTGCATCAGCCGTGGATCTGTTGGGGCGGTATGCGAATTGTAGTGGGTCTAGGTTGTCGGGTAAGGTGAAACGATCTTTAACTAGCCTCTCAAAGCACTTCATGATGACAGAAGTGAGGGCTACGGGGTAATTTAGTTCAGTTACCTTCGCTTTCTTGGGTACTGGAGAAATTGTGGACATCTTGAAGCAAGTGGGGACAACAGACTGGGAAACAGACTGACAGATTTAATATTTGAAGACGTGGCTTGGGATGCCGTTTGGGCCGGCAGCCTTGTAATGGTTAACGTGCTTAAATCAAATCAAATTTGTTTATATAGCCCTTCGTACATCAGCTGATATCTCAAAGTGCTGTACAGAAACCCAGCTTAAAACCCCAAACAGCAAGCAATGCAGGTGTAGAAGCACGGTGGCTAGGAAAAACTCCCTAGAAAGGCCAAAACCTAGGAAGAAACCTAGAGAGGAACCAGGCTATGAGGGGTGGCCAGTCCTCTTCTGGCTGTGCCGGGTGGAGATTATAACAGAACATGGCCAAGATGTTCAAATGTTCATAAATGACCAGCATGGTCAAATAATAATAATCACAGTAGTTGTCGAGGCTGCAGCAAGTCAGCACCTCAGGTGCTGAACAGTTGAAACTGGAGCAGCAGCACGGCCAGGTGGACTGGGGACAGCAAGGAGTCCTCATGCCAGGTAGTCCTGAGGCATGGTCCTAGGGCTCAGGTCCTCCGAGAGAGAGAAAGAAAGAGAGAAAGAGAGAATTAGAGAGAGCATACTTAAATTCACACAGGACACCGGATAAGACATGAGAAGTACTCCAGATATAACAAACTGACCCTAGCCCCCCGACACAAACTACTGCAGCATAAATACTGGAGGCTGAGACAGGAGGGGTCAGGAGACACTGTGGCCCCATCCGATGATACCCCCGGACAGGGCCAAACAGGAAGGATGTAACCCCACCCACTTTTCCAATGCACAGCCCCCACACCACTAGAGGGATATCTTCAACCAGCAACTTACCATACTGAGACAAGGCCAAGTATAGCCCACAAAGATCTCTGCCACGGCACAACCCAATGGGGGGGCGCCAACCCAGACAGGAAGATCACATCAGTGACTCAACCCACTCAAGTGACTTACTCAAGTCAGACACGGAGAACGAGAGCACACTGTCCTTGTGAGAGGAAGGGGCCCGCGTTGGTGGCTCGATGTTGTTTTCCTCGAAGCAGGTAAAGAAGGTGTTTACCTTATCTGGGAGCGAGGAATTGGTGTCTGCGACGTGGCTGGCTTCACTTTATAATCTGTGATTGTCTGGAGTTCTTTCCACATACGTCTCATGTCTGAGCCATTGATTTGCGACTCCACTTTGTCCCTGTAACTGTCGCTTTGCCTCTTTGATTACCTTACAGAGGTCATAGCTGGTCTGTTTGTACACGTCCATGTTCCCAGTCACCTTTCCATAGTTAAATGTGGTGGTTCACACTTTCAGTTTTGCACAAAGGCTGCTATCTGTCCATGGTTTTGGTTTAGATCAATTCTAATCGTCACAGTAGGAACAACATCTTCTATGCACTTCCTATTCTCAGAGGCGATCCAGAATATTTTTCAGTCCGCGTGATCAAAACAATACGTAAAGCATAGATTTAGATTGATCAGACCAACATCGAATAGTCCCTACCACGGGTGCTTCCTGTTTAAGTTGATCCTTCTGTGTGCGATTTTTTAAAAATCAGTTCAAGGACACACATCTGGTGTATTAGAAGCAATTATTGGTAACATGATTGTCTTCATAACACTTTTTTACTTACTGGAAGATTAACCAACATGATAGAAATGTTCTATCCACTATAATGGGGGATCCTGTTTTCTGCAAACTATGCCTGCAGTAGCACGGTCTGCCTTGAACTTCTGTGGCTTCAATGAATGGGGACAGTCGTTCCCCCACTAACAGGCCATATATTATGGGCAGGAGGACATAATTAGATAACATGTAATAGTAGTTGATTATTACATGGATAATTCATTCTAATTAAATGCATAATTATTTGTTATTCCTATTATTTGCCGTTTAGGCCTTATTTTATTGCAATAAAATCCTAGGAATATAATAGAAAAGACAAATAAAGATGGAAAAATCTGATGCTCAAGGGCTGCTCCCCAACATCAACTGCTCCCCAGGTGCCGATGACGTACTCTTCAATTAAGGCAGCCCCCCCCCCCCCACCCCCCAGCACCTCTCTGATTCAGAGGGGTTGGGTTAAATGTGGAAGATACATTTCGGTTGAATGCACTCAGTTGTGCAACTGACTAGGTATCCCCCTTTCCTTTCCCTTGAGGGCAATAGTGTGCACGTGGCAGGGCTGGAACAAATCACACATTCACCAATTTTGTCAGCAATTGTTGTTGGCCCTTTCAACTCAGACAGTACAGTACCCAACACACATCTAAATATTTTTTTCCGTTTTCACAGTTTCATTTTGCTTTAATATTCACAATGAAGCAAAGCCTATGTAGGCCTACGAGAGAAGCATACACATTTCTTGCTGCATATTTTATCATGGAGCTCGAGGGGGTAGAGATGCAGAGCCTCGGCTCCCAGCCTCTAACAGAGTGATTCATACACACATGCGGACGCACACATACGCACGCACGCACTCCTGATGAGAGCATCAGGACAATATGCCTTTATAGTTTCTCTGGGTCTACATCATGACAGTGGACTCAGGCCACTCCCATCAGAAAATGATTAGTTGCCATAAAATGATACATAGGCTGGTTTTGCTGAGTGGCTCAATGGAGCAGACTGAAAGAACCCGTGGAACCAGACAGGCAGGCAGAGAAGGAACCTCCTCACTGAGAACAGAGATCTCAATATGGGTCAGTGAAACAGAGAAAGAGGGAGAGAGGCCCACAGCATGCCAGCACAGGAGGCCTGTCAAACACAGATAAGGAAACAAGTGTTTATCAGGAAACATGCCGACAGAGAGAATGAATGTTGTTAAGAAGAAGAATGTAGTACACAATGCTCTTACAGAGTGTAAAGGAAATCACGACGATGATAAAGATGATGACGATGACAATAATGATCATGATGAAGAGGACGAGGCTAACTGCTCACTTAAGTACAATGACAGCTCTGTTGTATTGTCTATAAAGGGCAGTAGTGGTAAAGCCAACGAAACACAAACCAAGCCAGAGAATGGGGAGTTACTGAGTAGAGTTACACCGTTTCACATCCCTCAGTGTTCTGAGGTGTTTCTCTGTGGTTGGGACTGAGCTGAGCACAAAGGAGTGCCCTGCAGTCACACATTACAGCTGGATCGAATTAAGGACAGGGATGTGTGTAATAAGGTAACTTGGCTGTCAACATTCGGACACCATCTTTTGTGATTTTTCAATATCATTGGGTGCTTTATGGTTTCTCACCATTCTCACCATTCTTTGGTACGAATCACGAGGATCTTAAAGAGTATGTCACCAAATGAGAGAGAGTTGACCTACAGACTGTTTGGGAGTAGACCTAGGTCAGGTTAGCTGATCAACTACAGTATGCTCTGTCTGATGATGACTGATGAGTCAGGGCTGTGGCCCATTAAACTGATCCCAGATCTGTTTGTGTTTTAACCAGCTCCTCTGACCATTGGTGTCATGCATGCCATTGTTGTCAGAATAGTTGGCTAAAGCAGGGCATGCAGATGGGACCAGGCTACTGAACTGCACACACACACACACACACACACACACACACACACACACACACACACACACACACACACACACACACACACACACACACACACACACACACACACACACACACACACACACACACACACACACACACACACACACACACACACACACACAACACTGAGAATGTTTTCAGTGCTCTGGAAAGTCTAACCTCTAGGATTAGATTACGTAATATGATTTGAAGGAATGGGAAGTCAGACGGACAAAAGGTCTTCCAAGGTTCACTCCCAATCAACTTGAGATGAGGCATCTTGTGAAATGTATAATGACTGAACTGACCAGGCTGTGCCAGTAACAGAGTCATGTGAATTTTCAAACTTCAGGCATGGAGCCCCCATCCATGCCTGAAACTCCATGCCTATTCAGGATATTTGACCCTTCATCTTTGTAGCTCAGGGGAAGCTCATCAATCCGTCCACTTGATTGAAGTACAACTCATTGTCCTCCTCAGAGAGTGTTCTGTAAAATCTCAATGCCCCAAGAAGAGTTACAGCAAACTCCCACAGAAAGAAAACAGACCCAAGAGTGAACGTTGTAAGAGATGGAGCCACCACAGACACAGCTACAATGCAAACCCTGGCCTCAGTGATCAAGCACACACACGCACACACACACACACATTGTCCCAGTGCCCAAGAAAAACAAGGTGACATGCCCAAATGACTATCGCTCCATGGCACTCACCCCGGTAATAAGGAAGTGCTTCGAGAGGCTGGTCATGGGCCACACCGAGGTCAGCATGCCAGGCACACTGGACCCACTCCAATTTGCCTACCGCTCCAACAGATCCACGGGAGATGCCATTTCCATCGCTATTCACACGACCCTTACACATTTGGACAAGATGAACACCCCATGTGAGAATGCTATTCATTGACTACAATTCAGCATTCAGCACTATTGTTCCCTCCAAGCTCAGAGCCCTGAGTCTGGACACCACCCTCTGCAACTGGGTCCTGGACTTCCTGACAGGCACAGGCCACGAGGATCGGCAACAACATAGGGGATTTTAGAAACACTAAAATAAGGGCTGTGTTTTGTGTACACTTACTCTGGTGTGACATTTTGATAACTGTGTAAATCTCTCTAGGACGATATGACTTTTATAAATATATTTGCCTGTATTTACCCCCCCCCCCCCCAAATAAAATGCTAATTAGCTGCTAATGTGTCTAAAATAAATAACTACAAATTTCATGATGATCTGGACGAAACTTATGACTCGAGGCAAAGGTAAGAAATCTCTGGATTAACTATTGAATGTTAGCTAAATGTAGTATTGAATACATTGGGAAAATGTCTTTAAATGGACAATTCTGGGAACTGTCTTGTGAAAGTTTCAAATTGACAAAATACCTGTTAGCAAAAGTAACAGATAGAGATGACTTGAAGGTGCTTGCAAGGATTTATAGTTTTGCACTATGGCTGCTTTGATGCTAATTAGCATTTTAGAATCTGAGAGTAAATTGAGACGAATATATTGATCAAAGTCACCTTGTCTGAACGAGATTTCCATGGTTTTCAAAACGTCACCCCGAGGTAAGCCTTCACGAAACACAGCCCTTATTTTAATTTTCCCCTATGGGAAAAATGAATGGTGGAAAAACAATTGGAACCAATTCCCTGTTTGACTGCTTGGTTTTATGGGTATTATGACACCTCCACTGTGGGGCTCTATATGCATATGATGGGTGTTCTGCAGTGACATCTAAAAATGTTGCTGTACATTGATGTCTTGAAAGGCTGTAAGAGATTCAGACTTGGGTAAGCCCCACAGCTCTGCTCGAGCATGTGTTCATAGTACATATTCCGCAGTGACGTCTAAAATAATTTTAATGAATCAGCACCTTGGAGAGCGCTGTCCATTTCACCACCATCACTTTTCTTCTCATGCGCTGCGGTACCTCAGAGACCCCTGGACAACCTACCCCTCAACGTCAGCAAACCAAAGGAACATGCTCCGATCCACATCAACAGGACTGCAAAAGAAAGAGTCAGAGTTTGAAGTTCCTCTGCGTCACCGAGGACTTGACATGGACCAACAAAACCACCACTCTTGTCTAGAGGGCGCAACAGTGTCTCTACTTCCTAAGGCGGCTGAAGAAATTCGGCTTACCGACTAGGGTGCTCTCCAAATACTGCTTAACATCGAGAGCGCCCTGACCGGATGCATCACGACCTGGTTTTGTGAATTGCTCCGTTCAGGACCACAAGACCCTCCAGCGGATGGTGAAGACGGCCCACTACATTACTGGGACCGTGCTCCCAACCCTCCAGGACATCTACTCAAAATGGTGCCTGAGGAAGGCCCGTAGCATCATCAAGGACACCACACACCCCGGCCATGAGCAGTTCACTCCCTTACTGTCGGGCAGACGGCAACGGATCATTAGGTCTGATACTAAAAGGCTCAGAGACAGTTTCTGTCTACAGGCCATTAGACAGCTGAACACTCAAACTGGATTGACCACCTGCACCTTAGCACACATGCACTCACTCAGTCACGTACACACACACACACACACACACACACACACACACGCACGCACGCACGCACACACACGCACACACACACACACACACACCCACAGACACACACACACACTAGGGTTTAATATTTTCCCGGTATTTATAAATGTTCCATCCCGAGAATAGATCACTTTTCTCCCAGGTAACCCAGTATTTCCCGCCAAAATCAGAAGTGTCATTCTAAAGCATATAAATATGTCTGGATTTGATTAGAGCTTTGACCAGCATGAAAATTCAAGCCTGATGCTACCTGAGCCTGACGAGCCATACATTAAAGATATTTTATGAGCCCTACTTTAAATAGATTTTATGATCCCAAGCCCAAAAAAGCCCAAATGATAGTGCCATTATCCAATAAATAGCCTATGATATACAGTAGGCTATATGCTACCTCACATAATGCATGACAGAAAAACATAAAAGCCCATAGATGCAGCTACGCTCTCTTGGGAAAAGAAACGAAACAAGCTCCAATAGGCTAATTTTGTGGACTGTATTACTTTACTGTATTGTATTATACTGTATTATATGTACTGGAATTACACACCTCTTTAAATCATGAAGCTGGGAGAGAACTTGCATTGCTGGTTCAGGACTTGCTGCCTTCAAAGTTACAATTATAGGCTATGAATGTCATTTTAATAGGGACGTTTTAAAAATTGTATAATTAGTAGGGTGACATATACAGAACCAGTCAAAAGTTAGGACACTCCTACTCATTCAAGGGTTTTTCTTTATTTTTACTATTTTCTACATTGTATAATAATAGTGAAGACCTCAAACTATGGAATAACACATATGGAGTCATGTAGTAACCAAAAAGGTGTTAAACATATCAAAATATATTTTATATTTGAAATTCTTCAAAGTAGCCACCCTTTGCCTTGATGACAGCTTTGCACACTCTTGGCATTCTCTCAACCAGCTTCATGAGTCAGTCAACTGGAATACATTTCAATGAACAGGTGTGCCTTGTTAAAAGACAATTAGTGGAAATTCTTTCCTTCTTAACGCGATCAGTTGTGTTGTGACATGGTAGGGATGGTATACAGAAGATAGCCCTATTTGGTAAAAGACTAAACTATGGGAAGAACAGCTCAAATAAGCAAAGAGAAATGACAGTCCATCATTACTTTAAGAAATGAAGGTCAGTCAATGCAGAAAATTTCAAGAACTTTGAAAGTTTCTTCAAGTGCAGTCGCAAAAACCATCAAGCACTATGATGAAACTGGCTCTCATGAGGACCGCCACAGGAAAGGAAGACCCAGAGTTACCTCTGCTGCAGAGGATACGTTCATTAGTGTTAACTGCACCTCAGATTGCAGCCCAAATGCATGCTTCACAGAGTTCAAATTAAGTAACAGACACATCTCAACATCAACTGTTCAAAGGAGACTTTGTGAATCAGGCTTTCATGGTCAAATTGCTGCAAAGAAACCACTATTAAAGGACACCAATAATAAGAAGAGACTTGCTTGGGCCAAGAAACACAAGCAATGGACATTAGGCCGGTGGAAATCTGTCCTTTGGTCTGGTGAGTCCAAATTTGAGATTTTTGGTTCCATCCTCTGTGTCTTTGTGAACGGATGATCTCCGCATGTGTGGTTCCCACCGTGAAGCATGGAGGAGGAGGTGTGATGGTGTGGGGGGTGCTTTGCTAGTGACACTGTCTGTGATTTATTTAGAATTCAAGGCACACTTAAGCAGCATGTCTACCACAGCATTCTGCAGTGATACGCCATCCCATCTGGTTTGCGCTTAGTGGGACTATCATTTGTTTTTCAACAGGACAATGTGTCACGCCTGTTCCCACTCTTCCTTCATGCGCTCGAGGGTGCAAGCCTGCCCAGCACTACGCACTCCTGCCACCATCATTACGCGCATCTGCTTCCCTCGTCACGCTCATCAGCAAATTATCGGACTCAACTGGACTCAATCACCTGTCTCATTACCTCCCCTATATCTGTCTGTTCCCCAGCTCTGTTCCCCGTTTCAGCATTACATTTTTGTTAGTTTTTTTGTTACCCAGTTCTTACGCTTTTCCTGTCCTGTTCCATTTCTCTGCTAAATTAAATGTTCACTCTCCGTACCTGCTTCTCTACTCCAGCGTCGGTTCTTACACAATGACCCAAAATATACCTCCAACATTATACAGTACAATGTAGAAAATAGTACAAATAAAGAAAAACCCTTGAATGAGTAGGTGTGTCCAAGCTTTTGACTGGTACTGTACTTTCATAATATTTCCCCTTATTGTTCTCCTTTCTCTCTCGATTGTTGCTTCGTCCCTTCTTTGCTTTCAACAGTTAAATGAAATAAGTTGTGTTTTCCTTATCTTCATTGTTCTAATGACATGCTTGAATAAAACTAGAATAAAATGCAGAAGGCTTTCACTTCTCTTCAGTTAGATTGAATGGTTATGGGTCTGAATAAATAACTGCGATAGCCTACCGCCATTGTGCTTTTTCTCTTCTTTCAGACTCCCAGTGAGTTCCATTGGCTGCTGTATTTAACATGGAGCAATCAAGAGCTTGCATCCCTCTACAAATATTCTATTAGTATAAGAAATGCTAAAGAAAAATGACCAGCAAGCTATTCTAATCTAGGTTAGGGGGGGAGACTCCAAGAGCTAAGGAGCGTTTTTTTTAGGAAGCGAGTCCACGGGAGCGCAGGTGCAAATTGTGAAAAAGACAGAGGCTATAAGTTAGAAGCTTATGTATAACCGCATATCTGCAGGAAGTAGCTGCAGCACCGCAGCAGGTAAGTAAAACTGTAAGTAAAAAAATCTATATTAATAAAAGTAGTGCACTAGGCCTTTAATACTCCTGTATTAGGAGACCTATACAGCTGTCTGCAGCGCGGGGGAAATGTCCTGGGAAAAGGGAGTGGGTCTGGGAAATCTCTATAACCCAGGTCCCACTACTCAACCCTAACACACACACACCCACATACATTCATGCTACACACATATCCCAACTGCTGCTACCAGAATCTTTTATTATTATTGCTAAATACTGCATAATTTAAACACTTGCCCCCCAATGTCCCCATCCCCAAAACACAAGTACATATTGGGCTATAAATTGTCTTCCTCTATTACACTTATGATAAAATGTTTATTCTATTCTACTGCCATTGACTTTGTTCGTATTCCTTTCTTTTATTATTTGTTATTGTGGTAGCATTGTCGAGAAGGAACCTGCATCTAAGCATTTCGCTGGACAGAAATAATTGATTATGTAACTTAATGAATGAAGAAAATTAGAGTTCGTATGAGACAGGGAGGGAGACAGATCAGAGGGAGACAGAGGGAGAGCTAGAGAGATCAGAGAGAGACAGAGAGATGAAATATAACTGTACCACAAGAGGGCAGTATATACTAGGTAGAAATAAAGATCATACAATATAGCCCCTCTTTTTCCCTTCTCCACTCATTCACTCATTCAACTGCACAAATTAATACAAAAAAGGCCTCCCGAGAGGCACAGCAGTGCTTGAGGCATCACTATAGATCCGGGTTTGATCCCGGGCTGTGTCGCAGCTGGCTACGACCAGGAGACCCGGGTTAGGGGAGGGTTTGGCCGGTCGGCTGGGATGTCCTTGTCCCGTCTCGCTGTAGTGACTCCTGTGGCGGGCGTTTCCTAAGGTGTTTCCTCCGACGCCTTGGTGCGGCTGGCTTCCGGGTTAAGCAAGTAGTGTGTCAAGAAGCAGTGTTTCGGAGGACGCATGGCTCTCGACCTTTGCCTCTCCAGCGATGGGACAATACTGTAACTACCAACTGTATATCACGAAAAAGGGGTAAAAAAACGAAATACAAAATAAAAGTAACAGTAAAAGGTATGAAAGGGACATCTACAGGAAAAGGCTGAGGGAGGAACCTGTGAAAATATCATTGCATTGGAAAGAAAAAAAATAAGAAAAAGGTTCCGTCTTTGTCGGAGCTTGGGCAACTCTGATGGGGGTGGGGGCTACCAGAAACATGAATTCATCCTGAGGGGTTGTGGCGGCTCACGATTCTACATGCAGTCAGAGCCAGCCCTAGCCTTTTTGGGGTCCCTAAGGTCAATTGTGTTGCTCCCCCCATTTTACAATTGTACAACTCATTTCCTGCAACTCTATACATTTTGCCATTGGGTGGAGAAAAATGGTTGCAGTTTTTAATATGATATCTGAGCGAGAGTGACTAACAAAATCAATGGGGATGGTGACTAATTGAGTGAATCCCAGTGACTGACATCACAAGTGAAAAACTGCTGATGCACAGCCACATTCCAAAACGGCACCTTGTGTATTCTACTATTCTAACTCTAAACAGTACGTTTTGGAAATGGATCTGCGGGCCTAGCAAAGGGGTGACCTGCCAGTTGCTCATCCCTGGCTTATATTGTATATTTTTATGTGTTACTGCCATTCATCTTCAGGTGTGTATATCCCCCTCTACTGAAGGGGAACACAGTTCAAATGTCTACAGGCTCCAAGGCCTATCGGGAAAGGGAAAGGGGGATACCCAGTCAGTTGTACAACTGAATGCATTCAACTGAAACGTGTCTTCCACATTTAAACCAACCCCTCTGAATCAGAGAGGTGCAGAGGGCTGCCTTAATCGACATCCACGTCTTCGGAGTGACTGCAATGGCAGCACACACTCATTTGACCATACCAAACCATGCATGTTGTTTGTTTCTTTGGTTTGAATTTAACAATTTAGCTTTGTTCGACAAATACATGGATTCTTATATTTCGACTTGAATCAAACTCTGGACATTGGATTCGTTTGCATCAAGACTAACAGTTCACCTCTCTCCATTATGGCAGAAGGATTAGGATGGAAATTGTATTGGGACAATTATATTGGACAATTTAGCCATCACAACCCCATTCATATGTCATACCAGGAGCACCATCTTGTGGTTGGATTTGAAAATGTACCGGAAAGTCACTCGCATGCAAATTCTCTCTGACGTTGTCTTCTCAAAAGACAATGTCAATCATGTACTATATGTGAAATAATCCATTAACCTTCTGTAACAGGGGTGTCAAACTCATTCCATGGAGGGCCTAGTGTCTGTGGGTTTTTGATTTTTCCTGTCAATTAATACCTAGACAACCAGGTGAGGGGAATTACTGACCTTAGTTCATCAATCAAGTACAAGGGAGGAGCGAAAACTCGCAGACACTTGGCCCTCCGTGGAATGAGTTCGACATGTGCTCTTTAACATCATACAATGTAATTGTATTTCTGACCTCCCCACGTCCACCTCCCATCCCCCATCAGCACCCTGTGCCTGTGGCCCTGGCACGTGTCCTCCCCCATCACCGCCGACCACTCCCCAGCCCCATGACTGTAATCCTATAGTAAGCCAGTATTACCAGGTCAGAGGTCATATGTCACAGAGTTCATCGTGCGAAAAGAGAGAACATGAGGTGTGCTGCCAGTGCTATGTCCTCAATAGATTCAGAGGAATTTAGTCTATCACGATTCATAAAGTATAGCCCTTCTTCATTTCAAAATGAGTCTGTTGTTGTTTTACTGTCATTTCATATCGTACTAACTACATTCAATACTTGTACTACATTCAAGACTCTGCATTCAAGCCCTGGCCATTTTGTCTAATGATTTATGGTTTATTATGGTTTGTCAGCTCTACGTGAACCCTCCAGCCTGTATGTCTAACTTATATTTGACCTCACAATAATGTACCGTAAGCTGCAGAGAGACCTTGCAATACCTCCCACCCTCTCCCAGCTTGCCCTTTCCATGTCTGAAAGAAGTATGCATTCATCAGTGTCTGAATCGCATTGTTGTGTTGGAGGCCTAGGAGGAAAAACACGTCTGTTCCCACAAACACGTTTGACACCCCGGACTACAGTGGTGTTGCTGCTAGTGAGTCTCTAAGCAACATTCAGTGTAGGATCTATTACGTAATAGTCCTCTCTCCTGTCACGGAGGTGTGAGATGGTCTGCATAGACAACTAGTCTGGCCAGAGCGGAGCGCTGCACAGATAACCAGTGTTCCCATCGAGCTGTGTACTGGAGATGACCGAAACAATGTGCTCTGAACCAGACAATAGAAAGTTACAATTGTTATAAGCTTTCTCAGACTGTCAGGTTCAGGACGTCTCATTGATTTAGATTACTACACAGCTACAGTGCTTTGATAACGTGCCCAGTTTCATAACCGGAACCCCTGTGCTGTTGACTGTGACATGTGACACCTCTATTTTAAGGCGGCTTTGATTCAGTGCAGTGTAAAGGCAATCAAATCAGAATGAGTAAGGCATTCGGAAATACTGCTATAAATACAAAAGCATAAACTGTTTGTGATGCTCTGTCCAGTCCCAATCTCAGTCCCAACCCCATATGCAGCCCCAGCTCATCCCCTTCAAGATCCCCTTACCAATCTCCTTATCGATCACAATCCCCATCCCCTGCCGAACCCCCATACCCCAGCCTAACCTAGCCCTAGTCCCATATGCTGCCCCTGCCGATCCTCTTAACAATCTGTATTTACTCCGGCCAAGCTCCTGCCCCCGGTCCCTGCCCCCCGGTCCCAGACTGTTTGCTACAGAGGTTAAAACAGTACACGCTCCACAACCTCACACCCAGGTGTCTCATCCTCTCTTGCTCCAAGACCAACTTGGCTGTTGCAGACCATAACAAGTTATTCTCGATAGACAAACAGGCAGTGGTGGGGGCATCCTTATACACAGCTCTGCCCAGCTTTCTCCTCCCTCCTGTTGGTCTGTGTAGGAAATGGGTCTAGTCTCCTCTGTATAGGATACCCAGAAGGTTGTTTTTACAGTACCTTCTTAGTCTGGTCCGATGAGGTGCGAAAGCCATTTCTCCAAAAGCCAAGGTGTCTTCGTTGGATCCAGAGTGTCGTCAGATCAAGGAGCTGTGGTTAAGACCTGATGTGAAGGGATGACCAGGTACCGTGTCGTCTGTCTTTTACCTTGTCGTTATGTCTATCTGTGGGTTTGGCTTGGCAGGCTAGGGATAAGGGATAGTGATTATCCAAATGGCAGTTCCGTGGCAGTTCTTCCATTCAGTGCCAGCCATCTTTGTGGGCATCTTTGAGGCTGGCACTCAGCTGCCATAGCCATCATTCTGACATGGCAACAACCTTTAGCCAAGGAGGTTCATTCAAGGACATGGGGAAAGGGATTGAAAATAGTTTGTGAGAAGATTGTTAAGATGATACACTTCTCTCTGTGAAACAAATACATGTCTGTAGAAGTTCTAAATGACTGTAAGTTCTAAATGACTGTACGTTCTAAATGACTGTAAGTTCTAAATGACTATAAGTTCTAAATGACTATAAGTTCTAAATGACTGTAAGTTCTAAATGACTATAAGTTCTAAATGACTGTAAGTTCTAAATGACTATAAGTTCTAAATGACTGTAAGTTCTAAATGACTATAAGTTCTAAATGACTGTAAGTTCTAAATGACTATAAGTTCTAAATGACTGTAAGTTCTAAATGACTATAAGTTCTAAATGACTATAAGTTCTAAATGACTATAAGTTCTAAATGACTGTAAGTTCTAAATGACTGTAAGTTCTAATTGACTGTAAGTTCTAAATGACTATAAGTTCTAAATGACTATAAGTTCTAAATGACTGTAAGTTCTAATTGACTGTAAGTTCTAAATGACTATAAGTTCTAAATGACTATAGGTTCTAAATGACTATAAGTTCTAAATGACTATAAGTTCTAAATGACTATAAGTTCTAAATGACTGTAAGTTCTAAATGACTGTATGTTCTAAATGACTGTAAGTTCTAAATGACTATAAGTTCTAAATGACTATAAGTTCTAAATGACTGTATGTTCTAAATGACTGTAAGTTCTAAATGACTGTAAGTTCTAAATGACTATAAGTTCTAAATGACTATAAGTTCTAAATGACTATAAGTTCTAAATGACTGTATGTTCTAAATGACTGTAAGTTCTAAATGACTGTATGTTCTAAATGACTAAAACAAACATCCATCTGTAAATCTGTACAGTATATATGTTCTATACGCAGTACACTTCATACCGACAGTTTGTTGTCTGTTTCTTTGCTGAATGTTTCTCCTCCACAGGAGAAAGGATGGGTTGGTACATCCAGAAGAGCAGGGGCTTTGTACTGCTGCTGTCCACGCTCATCTCTCTCCTGGGTGTCATCAGCTCCACTACTCTCCTACCTCCAACAACCTCCAGCCCTTCTCTTACACTTACTGCCACCTCTCCTCTCACCCACACTTCCACATCACCCCAGCCCCAACGTCAAACTTCCTTCGCCACCTTAACCCTTCCTCTCTCTCAGTCCTCGCCCGCTCCTCTCCCCTACGCCACCACCCCATTCCTCTCCAAAACCACTGTTCAACCTCTTCCCAAAAGCTCCCATGCTACTCTACCTCATACCACCCGTACCAAACCCAAAACTTTCCGCCCTCGACTCCCCCATACTACACGCCTCCTCCAAAAACCCTCCCGCCCTCGTCTCCCCAAAACTTCCCTTCCTACTCCTCTCTATATGACCAGTCCCCTCCCCAGAACTTCCTATCTGCGTCTCCCCAAAATCTCCCCCACTCATCTGCTCAAAACCCCCCGTACACTTCTCTCCAAAGCAATCAGAATTCCTGGCTCTCAGTCCTCGCCTGCTCCTCTCTCTTACACCACCTCCACCACCATACTTCCCCTCTCCACAAAAACTGTCCCTCCTTTCCCCAAAACTTCCCCTTCTCCTGTCCTCAATACCTTGCCTCCCCTAAACCAAACCTACCGCCGTCGTCCCAAAATATCCCACCTTCGTCTCCCCAAAATCACTGTGCCTCCTTTACCCAAAACCACTACCCCTTCTCTCTTTCAGTTCTCCCCTTCTCCTGTCCCCTACACTTCCTTCACAACCACTGTCCCTCCTCTTCCCGATACCTCCCATCACCTAACCAAAACATATCGCCTTCGTCTCCCCAAAATCTTTTCCTCTCATCGCCTGAAAACCTCTCGGCCTCGTCTCCCCAAAACTACAACTCCTCATCTCCCGAAAACCACCCGCCCCCGTCCTCCCAAAACGACCATCCCTCCTCTCCCCCAAATCACCACCTCTCCTCTCTCTCAGTCCTCCCCCGGTTCTCCCCTCTATACTTCCTCCACCACCACCCCTCCCCTGTTCACAACCACCATCACACTCCCCCCCAAAACCTCCCCTCCTCCACCTCCTCATACCACCCCTCCCCTTCCCAAAACATCCCGCCCTCGTCTCCCCAAAACGACCAACCCTCCCTTACTCAAAACCCCCCCTTCTCTTCCTCCTCCTCTCCCCCATACCACCAGTCCCTTTCCCCAAACTTCCTATCCACGTCCCAAAACCATCACTCCTCATTTCTTTCAGGTCTTCACCCCTCCTCTCTCCAGAACTACTGTTCCTTCTCTTCCCAAAACAACAATGGCTCCTCTTCCCTCTACCACGCGTCCCTTACCCAAAAACTCCACTCCTAATCCGCCCAAAACCTCCCCCCATCCTCTCCCCCACACTGCCCCCCCTCTATTTGACCGTGAGCCCTTCACAGTGACCTGGAACATCCCAAAGCTGGTCTGTAACAGGTACAACATCTCCCTGGACACCTCCCCCTACAGAGGCGTGGCCACACCTGCCAAGGTAAGAAACAATACGCACATTCCTCTTGGATAGCTGGTAACGTGTTTGAAATTGAAGGATGTCCATAACAATGTTTGACACATCAAACCTGAAACAATCATATACTTCAATGTCCTAACAGGGATTTATTGTGAGAAGTACAAGACATAACTTTTTCCTAACAAAAACGTTACTGTGCTTCCTTCCTCCCTGTTTCTAGGTGCCAGGTCAGTTCCTGTCTCTGTTCTATACTGACCGACTGGGGCTCTACCCCCACGTGGACCTGCCTTCCAGGCAGCAGTTCTACGGAGGCATCCCCCAGAGAGGAAATCTTAGGGCCAGTCTGGCCAAGGCCCGTGCTGACATCAACTACTACATCCCCTCCAAGTACTGACCTAGAATCAGCTCCAAAACCCTAACCTTAATTATTAACCGTGTAGAGGTTGCCCTTAGGCACAGATCAATGTTTAGCTCACCATGTTCAAACACTAACCTTAACCATTAAGGGAGAGTTGGGGACACAAAACTGACCTTAGATCAGTGCATAATATGTCTATAACTTTACTGCTCCACCACCTCCCTCCAGGACGGCCCGTGGCCTGGCTGTGATCGACTGGGAGGACTGGCGCCCCCTGTGGGCCAGGAACTGGGGCTCCAAGTGGATCTACAGGACCCTATCAGTGACCCATGCCCGCCAGAGGGACCGCTCCCTCACAGCCTGGCGGGCCACGGCTACGGCCAAGAAGCAGTTCCAGGCAGCAGCCCGCAGCTACATGGCAGAGACTCTGTCCTTGGGTAGCCGCCTCAGGCCCAACTACCAGTGGGGATTCTACCTGTTCCCCAACTGTTATAACCATGGATGGATGGTGCCGGGATACACAGGGAGATGTACCAAGGAGGTGATGGGGCAGAACGATGAGCTGCTCTGGCTGTGGGAGGCAAGTTCCGCACTCTACCCCTCTATATACCTGCAGGTAAGAATGTTTTTTGTTTGTTGGGGGTGGGGCAGGATATGACTAATTCATAATCTAACATCTACCCCCAGATGTGTTTTGGTTTTGTCATCTCCTATCTAGTCTGTCAGGTTATACTAAAGTGCTTCCTAGTTTGTAGTGCTTCCTAGTTTGTAGGTAAGGTAAGGGAGACTAACTCGTATGGGGTTGTTGTGCCTCTTTTAGGCGTCTCTAGGGGACAGGCATAGCGCCGCCCTCTTGGTGAGAAACCGAGTCCAAGAGGCGCTGAGGGTGTCTGCCCTGCCCGCCCGGCCCACCACCGCACCCGTCTACGTGTACACACGACCCGTCTTCATCGACCAGAACAGACGCTTCCTCAGCCAGGTGAGAAATGACACATGAAACAGGGTGATGGTGGGGTTCTGAGGTCAGAGGAGGTGCAGTTACCTCTGTCATAACCCCTACCACCGTAATAATAACCCTTCTCTGCTTTAACTGTGTATTGTTCTCCAGGGGGACCTGGTCAGCACCATCGGGGAGAGTGCTGCCGTGGGGGCCTCAGGAGCCGTGCTGTGGGGGGCCAGTGCCGACTACGATGACAAGGTTAGGTGATACTCTAGCCCTGTTCATACCTGGTTGTGACATTTGTCCACATCTTGTCCACATTCTGATTGTGCCCACATTTTCATGCAGGTGTACGTAGACAATCAAAAGATGCATTGTGATCGGATCTTGCTCAGCACCTCCGGAGGTGGTCAGGCACACATTGTGTCTGGATATCTTACAAGTGTACATGGATCTGGACAGTGAAACCATTTAAATCATCCTTATCCTGCCTTCTAAAATATTTGACAGGTGGCACCATTAACTTATGGCATTAATATGCATCTTAAAACAAATAAATAAATTACACGTTAATACCAAAGCCTCACAATAGTCCTGAAAATGTGGGCAAAATCAGAATGTAGACAATATCAGGACAATGCTTCTACACCTGCATTGCTTGCTGTTTGGGGTTTTAGGCTGGGTTTCTGTACAGCACTTTGAGATATCAGCTGATGTACGAAGGGCTATATAAATAAATTTGATTTGATTTGAATTGACGCATGCTAGAGCCAGGTATAAACAGGGCTTCTGACACACATACACACTCAAGGTGATACTCCCTACACTGAAAGCCAATGCCACTGACATTTATAGGGTGCCAGTTGAGACACAGAACATTGTTTTAAGCAACAAAACTATACGAAAACAGGAAAAAGTTTTCTCACCATGAATAGAATATTACGTTAAACTCCAGCACACATGAATCCACTTGACTTCCTTTGGTGTATTGTTCCTTCCCTCCACCCTCCCTTCCCACGGGCGTCCTGTGAGCCTCACTAGGTGTACCTCACCACTACGCGTGGACATGAAGAGTTTCCATTTCCTCCGACTTTCTCCCCACAGGCGTCCTGTCAGGCTCTTTCCTCGTACCTCACCACCACGCTCAACCCCTACGTCGCCAACGTGACAGCCGCCGCCCAGCTCTGCGGCGACTTCCTGTGCCAGGGGAACGGGCGCTGCGTACGGAAGCACTACGAGTCGGACCACTACCTCCACCTGTCCTCAGGGAACTTCCGTATCCTCCGGGCCAGGGGCACGTACATGGTCCTGGGGACGCCCAGTCTGGCTGACCTGACCCTCTTCTCCAGGAGGTTCACCTGTCAATGCTATGCAGGACGGACATGTTCCCCCAAGCTGCCCATACACCTGTCTAAAGCACTGGTGTTTAGACTGAAGCATCAGGGTCTGTCCGACAAGACTAAGACACTGAATAAAGTGATCGCTGATATGGAACAGTCAACCATTAAAGAGAACTTGAAAAAACACTGAAACACCGATGGATGGATCATAAGTGTTGACCTGTGTAACTGGACTGTGTCCTATGTAACATACACAAGGTGGCCCAAGTCTCTTGTTTGACCTTCATAATAATACTGTAATAATTATCCGAGGTAAGTGATGTGCGGCAGGGTAGCCTAGTGGTTAGGGCGTTGGATTAGGAACTGAAAGGTTGCAAGTTCAAATCCCCGAGCTGACAAGGTACAAATCTGTCAGTTAACCCACTCATTGAAAATAATAATTTGTTCTTAACTGACTTGCCTAGTTAAATAAAGGTAATAAAGTCTCATGCAGATGTTGGCTTCAGGTGATATGTTGATTGAAAGTTTGTTGATCGCGGATAAGGACAAACTATAGAGTGTGCCATGCCGTACTGTAAAACCTGGGTGTTTCGGGTCGCTGTTTTCTCTGTGACTTAATTAGGTTCACACTGCAGTAATGATGAAGCTCCATACTGATTTACCGGTCTACTGATTTCATTCAGCAGGAAATAGATATGTTGCGACTGGAACAAAGAAGAGTTTCTTACAAGTAGAGATGGTTAATCTGTGACAACATTTCTTCAGTAGTTATTTGTATATCATTTGAGTGCATATGTAAATAAAAACGCGACTCTCTGTCTCTGTGAGTATTTACAGTGTCATTGGTTGACCATTGCACTACTGATCCTCACGGTGTTGATGTTGTGAAGACAGGCACCTATTACAGCTGTTATTGTAAATATTTTATTCATTGACATTGACAAGAGGTACTAATAGTTTCTTCTCCACTCATTGCGAAAGACTGTAATGAAAGTTAAATGCCAATAGTGTAATATGAGATTTTCCTTGCCCTGCCCTGATAAGAATAAACCTTGAGTGTGTGTGTGTGGATGACTCCTGCCTTGCTTTGGAGTTTCTTGAAACTCGAGGGGGGTAGACCACGGTAGAGCCCAAAGCCTTATTAAGCATTAAAGTAGATTACTGTAGATATTTGGAATTTAAGCGTTAGCCTGCTTTACTCTGTAAAGAATGACCTTGAATTTTAGCCAGACTTCTGGAGTTAGGCCTATTAAGAGTTTGAGCGTGTGCAAGTGTTATAACTGGAAACGGATAAGTGATACCTCAGAGAACCAGTGAAGCAGTACGCAGCAACACTAAATACTGTGTTAGTATCATTGTTTTACTGCTGTAACAAATAGAGGAAGTCTGCAGGGAGATAATGAGTCCAGAAGGAGAAGTAAATGGTGGGAGTCATCCGGCCAATTAGATAAGCCAATGCTGTCCCTAGATGTTTATGGCCAATCAGATAGGCTGGTGGTGCTGTGTCGGTGGGTATCAGATATATGAGAACATAAATAACAGGTCCCTACATGTACAATACAGCTCTTCTTACCTTACCCCTCCAACCTCGCTGAATGGCTTCCTTGACAACTTTCCATGGGTAGACTAGTCTAAACATCCACACACACACGCACGCACACACACACACACACACACACACACACGTACACACACACACGTACACGTACACGTACACACACACACACACACACACACACACACACACACACTCAGGCATTTTGTTTTTTTATGACATTGTGCAGCTTTCCAAGGAAGCTGATCTGAGAGAAACACAGACAACCTGTAAATACAGTGAAAGCACAACGTCAATCAAGACAACATGAACATGAACTGGGCCAACCTTGTCGGTTCAACATGGAATTCTTTGAAATTTAAGTAATGTACAGTATACAGGCTACACTATTTCCATCCAGTGATTGATTCAATTCAATTCCACCATGGGCATACTATAGCAAGAATACTTTCGGGCTCTATTCATTTATAACCTAAAATAAACATGGTTTTACTTCCTCATTGTGAGCCATGTAGTACATTGTTGTAGTGTATTATTAAATACAGTTGATCAATGATTTCCAAACCTCACATTTGAAAAGAAACCTTATCATATAGTTAAGATAACAACTTCACCAGGGACAGGAGATCCTCCCCGACCACATAACCAGGAAAGAAACTCCTGGTCCTATTCACCATGTGTATCCTTCTTTTGCATCGCTCACAACAAAAGCCCACCATTTTGAAATGACAAAACCAAAAGGAAAAGAATTGGTATCATTTCAGTCCGTCCAGTGTGAGTCTCCAGACGACTGGAAGGTATTGTTTGTTCGCGAAGGACAGGGAAACTCCCACGGCATGAACCATTCAGTCCATATTCATAACAATCGGACAAAAATCAACATGTGTAAAAGTTGTAATATTTGAATGACATTATGTTATAAGATATTTCTCCCTGCACTAGTATTACTCATCAATATTACCAGCTTACAGTTACCTCCAACCTTAGTTTCACGGGATCCCCAGGACTGATGAAGGCAGGCAGTAAAATGGATTCGAAACACGCTAGAGAATCATAACAAACAGTAAAAAGAGCAAAAACGCTACGTTTCCAAACGTACTTTCCAAAGAGTATAAGGTTGGAACAGGTTGCTAATGAAGTCACAGTGCCAGGTATCCACACATACTGTATGTGTTTGGCCCCTCAGAGAGAACATGACACTTGACCGTTTGGTACAATGGCAAACGAGGAAATAAAACAGGCAGAAAGATATATGCCAAAGAGCTCTATGCATGGAGGTTGATCCCAGACCTGGATTCAAATACTATTCTGAAATCATTTCAAATACTTTTATCTAGGCCTGATTGAGCTTTCCTGGCGTGGAACCAATAGAATAGCCGCAAAAATTCAAACCCCAAAACCCGTCCATCTCGCACTCCAGGCAGGTTAAAACCAACAGTGAAAGTGCCTGAAAGATTTCAAATAGTATTTGAACCCAGGTCTGCTGACTCCCGATATTGCCCACTCCAGATCAACCTGTCGAGTGTAAACCATAAAAAGCTGCCTCGTGCTCCGCTGCTTTATAAAAGTTAGGTAAACAAGCCTGGGGCTGGGATGCCACTATGTAACGAAGGGAGAAATATAAAGCTGATCATCAGGGTCTGTCTGATTGGCACACATTGCCTGTTTGCATGACCCAGACTAAGCCTATAGTTGTAGACTTAAAAAGCACTTTCAATTCCCCATTGAGCTTCATTTTGAGTTCGGCCAGGACTAGGGGGAAACTGGCCCACAGTGTAGTTCAGTTTGTCTTTAGTCCAGCTGTCTGTAGGTTTGCTCGGAAAGGCACTCCAACACAGTAAGGTTAAGGTTTGGTTCAGAAAAAGATTCACAGTGAAATGAATTCGGTCCACCACCTGTTCTATTCGGTTCGATTACATCTCATGCTACATACATTTTTAACTTTTTAGAAGCTATTTTATTTCCAAATGTCATGCATTGTTTTAAGGTAATACGATTTAAGCAATTAAGTGATCATGAATGCAGCCATGCAGAAATGAGCTCAAAGCTCTGGGATTGAAGAGACCAACCTAGTCAAATGGTGCCACCATGGCTGACTTTGTCAATATAGTTTAGGAAATAATTCACAGCTCTAAAATGAGCAAGCAAGTGAAGTGTAAAATGTTAAATATTATTGTTTCATCTACATCAAAATTCGAAATGTCAGTTGTCATCACAGCAGAAGGCATGTCTGTGTGTCATCACATGCCAGGCAAGGCATGTCTGTGCTTTTAGGCTACCTGTCACAAATTGATAGGCTATTTGTTAGAATCACTGATAAAAGATGCTGTCTAAACAGCCACATCAACTCCACATTTCCACAAGGGAATACACATTATTTAAGTCAACATTGATGGTCTTAAATGTCCTCTTCTTTCTTTGTATCATTATCAATAGTCCCTAAATCAAATGTGACCTAGGCCTATAAATACAGTTTTTTCCCCCTGGACACATGGCAGACGTTGATGCCAGCGCCCGGGTGCCTTCACTCCTCGTCTTTGGCACACACCACCACGCGCAGCAGAACGCTGGACAGAATATCCTGGTAGAGACTGATGCAGACCCATCCGGGCAGGTAGAGGAGCGTGATCAGGCCCATGAAGTTGAATGGATAGTGGGAATAGTCCCATGAGCATGCGTCGTACTGCCGCAGCGCCAGCCCCCAACAGAACTCCCAGGTGTAGATGAAGCAGATGTAGATGGGGAGCCGCCTCCAGGTGCTCCATCCCCGTCTAAAGTACAAATGCAGGTAGAGTTTCTCTACCACGAAGCTGCAGCTTCCGTACATCAGGAAGGACCACAGGGAGGTATGGCCGCTCATGGTCCGGTCCGATTTCTCCACAAGGTTGAATATCGAGGTAAAAAAGATCTCGTCCAAAAAGCCGTGCATTCCAAAGAAGAGGAATCTCACAACATCGGGCAGACCATTATTAGGCAGCGGCTCCAGGGTGCGCTTTTCCGGTGTAGACATGGTCCGTTTCCCGGGGCAGTGGTAGCGCAGCCGCTCAAGCCCCTTGTGGAAAACTTGGGTGAAGTACAGTGCCAGTAGGTAGTGAACGACGAGATGAGTGGCAGAGACTATTCTAACGTGCTCGGTCAGCGTGTTTATATTCCCAATCAGGATCTGCAACCCGATGTACACAGAGGGATAGAAAACAAGGTGAAAAACTACTGTGCGTCCTTGAAAGCACTTCTTTTGCGAATATATTTTTTCCAGCAAGAAATGGGTCACCGAGTGCATGATGCAGAGGTACGGGGAGGAAAAGCCGAACAGTTTGGGGTCCCTGTCAGCCAAAAGCCCCTGTGCCGACGACAGGAGGATATCCAAAGTGATACCGTGCATCCCATAGAAATAAAGCCGCAACCATTGTGGTAGCTCTGTCATTGATTCGCCAGCATCCCCTAACTCGCTGGAAGGATCTCTCTGCCCGGGCTTCCTCGCTGCTCTCAGACTGCCACTTGCCTGTCCTGCCTGGCTCCGCGGGCTCCCTCTCCGACAGCTGGCCATGGCTGATCACTCTCTCTCCTCGGAGAGAATCAGAGAGCAGCTCTTGTTCTTTGTTCCTGGCACATTCTGTACTTTTAACCGAGCTGCAGCGGTGTCGTTAGCGGCTTTGCACCTGACAGCGCCGCCTGTGCCACAGCAAAGATGTTCTATTATATTGATAAGATAGTCGAGTGACCGCTTTAACAATTGAAATACATGTCCTCAAAGATGGAAGGCAGGTGGGAGGAGGCGAAATCAGATGGGACCATTCTAGTCAACGAGAGGGCAGATAAGCTTGTGAACAACAGGCACAAAAGTCAAATACAGTAGGGCTACAGTATGAAGATAGGCAGAAACTGCTTCTCCAATAGAAATCCCAGATCCAGCTTGTAGGTAATGTCATATTCCTTGCTAGATGCAACTTTGAGGTTTCAAGCAAGGAATATGACACTGTTATTAAAGCTATACATAGTGGGATAAAATCTTTACTTCAGAATAATGCATATTTTGGAATAACTCCCTTTGTAAGCCATATCCAGGTGAACGGCATAGGTTTACTAGATAATAAATGTAACAATCGTTTATTAAGGGATATTTTCCACATGATGTCTATTCCCTCTGTGATATTTTGTTGGGCTTCATCGTTTGATGTAAACTGGCGCCGTGCTTGGCTCACTGCACACACATTTATGGTGGCCAATAAAGTAATGGAGATCTCCTTTAAGATTATCCATAGATTATATCCGTGTAATAGCTTGATTTCTACATATATACCTGATGTTACCAGTGAATGCAGTTTTTGTGAACTAGAAACGGAATCTATTGAACACTTATTCTGTAATTGTTTACATAGTGAAGTGTTCTGGACTGATGTAAGACTATATCTTGGCAACAAAATGCAAACAACTATTGAAATATCTAATTTGGACATATTATTTTACTACACTGATTCCACAATTGAACGTGAGTATATCAAAAATCTTTCTTTTATTAGGAACATTTTTCATACATAAAATCTAAATCTATGAAGAAAAAGCCCCATTTCTTTTTTTTCTCTAAAATCTGATTTGGAAAACTATTTAGAATCATTAAAACGTATACAAAACAAAAATGTCTTAAACATGTATTCGTTACATGTCTGTATTTGAATTTATATAATGTGGATTTGTAATTTTAAAAAAGAAGAAGAAGATATATTCCTTATTTCTTTGTGGAATCGCTCTCGCTGTTCTGTTTTTGTGTGTGTTTTGCATGTCACTGTTTAATAAAAAATTAAAAAAAATGAAATAATGGCTAGCTAAACTCATGCGCAAAAAAATGTAATCGGGTCAATTTGGCCATTTCGCGCCGAACTGCGCATGTGCAAATCAAAGCCGCTCCTTCGATGTAAAGTTTTTGATAAAAATTAAAACGTGTCAGTTTGTCACTTTCACAAGGTTGGAGTAATGACATGTTCAACTACTTAAGATATTGGCTTGAATCTAGGTTGTGCCTTTAGATTTATTTAGAAAATGAACAACTAAAGAGACATTTTCACTTCTCTCATTGACTTCTCAAACCCCAAACAACAACCTAACCATTATAAAACATATATTAGACCAAATAAGTCTCGTGTAGCAAAATGACCAATTATATTTTCTGTTGACCAAATTTCACACTCTCTCGTTGACCGCCATACAAACATTTCTCACTTATTTTCATGGGCACACTTTGGGCGGAGTAAACCCTCTCGCATCGCCTCTTCTCTCTCTTCAGCAAGAAGAGGAGAAAAATTGAGCGCCGCGGAGGGGGCGTGACAGGAGAGAAAAAACGCTACTAAACTGTACAGTAGTGAGTAGTGACCTAACATCCCGCTAGTTTAACGGTCTTGTGGCCATCTGAGATGTCAAACAAACATCTGTCATCGATATATAATGGCCTGCTAGCCTATAGGCCATATTATGAATTGATCATTTGAATACTGTTTGGCTCCAGAGTGGCGCAGTGGTCTTTGGCACAGCATCTCAGTGTAAAAGTTGACACTACAGTCCCTGGTTTGAATCTAGGCTGAATCACATCCGGCTGTGATTGGGAGTCCCATAGGGCGGTGCACAATTGGCCCAGCGTCGTCTGAGTTTGGCCGGGGTAGGCCGTCATTGTAAATAAGAATGAGTTCTTAACTGTCTTGCCTAGTTAAATAAAGGTTAAATAAAAATAAAAAACATAATTGAGCAATGTAATCTCAGTAGCCCTAGGTCTGTAGGCCTGGCATAATGACTTAACTAATATACACTACTGTACATCTTTCTTTAGCCTAGTGTACCACTATACAAATCTTGACTTATCAAGATGGAATATCCTAGGCTACTGCAGTTTGGTCCCAGACAGTATTTTGGGATGGTATCATGTGCAGGATCTCTCAGTTTCCTAGGTAACTATGTTTCCCACAAGCCTCTGCTCCACGATTTATGTTAACTCACTCAGTGTGTTCAAATGTCTCTCTCTGGGACCTATAGCCTGCTATTACTGAGGTATTAACAGGTTACTGGGCCCTGCTTTTAATGTGATATTACTGTGATATAAACACTCACTGGCACAAAGGACACACAGGTGTCTTGGATCAGATGTTAAGGATGCTTTGACTGAATAAATGCAGACTCTCCTCTGCAGCTGCAATGTTATTTGTCAAACTTATCCTTTTGTATAGACTAGCGTGACAAACATGTCCTTCAACTGCACAGTCTGTCGACATCGTTTACAGCTCAACAGTCCAGACTTGTAGCCCAATTCAGATTCACCCCTCTCTCCCGGAAACCTGTACTCACTCACTCCCCCTCAGGGATTTAAAAGTATCAGATTGTTGTAAGACATATGGCAGTTGGCCAACCCTCCTCCGCGAGAGCATTCAGGTATGTCGGCTTATGCCTGGGGTGAATCGGGAATTGGCAAATAGAATGACAATATACCATAAAGATTAACTAATCAAAGTGAACCTCAAAAGACTGTTATTTTGTCTTTTAAAATACAGAAATACATTTGTAGGTAGCCGGCCTGAACAGCAACAACATTCTCAGTAACAATTACAGAAATGTTTTACTTGCTATGACTGTGATATGTTCTTGTTTATCTTCCTTAGTTGAATACACTTGGCTGTAAGTCAATCTGGATTATGGTGTCTGCTAAATTGCCCGAAATGTAAATGTATTTGTGAAAATGAACCAAAATGAACTGCAAAGCACACTGGCCTTGTTTCGTGCCGGAACTCATGAGAATAATACTGCAAATGCTTTGCAAATGTATATTTTTACATGTACAATACATTTACACTGAACAAAAATATAAACGCAACAAGTATTGGTCCCATGTTTCATGAGCTGAAATAAAATAGCTATGTTCCATACGCACAAAAAGCTTATTTCTCTCAAATTTTGTGCACACAATTGCTTACATCCCTCATTCACATTTCTCCTTTGCCAAGATAATCCATCCACTTGACAAGTGTGCCATATTTAGAAGCTGATTGCACATCATGGTCAATACACAGGTGCACTTCGTTCTGGGGACAGTAAAAGGCCACTCTAAAATTGTGCAGTTTTGTCACACAACTTAATGCCACAGATGTCTCAAGTTTTGAGGGAGCGTGAAATTCATATTCATTCATATTCATTCATCTTTGCTACGTTGTTTTAGAGAATGTGGCTTTACGTCCTAATGGCCTGACAACCGCAGGCCCCGTGTATGGAGTCGTGTGGGCAAGCGGTTTGCTGATGTCAACGTTGTGAACCGAGTGTCCCTTGGTGGCGGTGGGGTTATGGTATGGGCAGGCATAAGCTACGGAAAAAGAACAATGGCAATTTGAATGCACAGAGATACCGTGATGAGATCCTGATAACCTTTGTCGTGCCATTCATCCGCCGCCATCACCTCATGTTTCAGCGTAATAATACACAGCCCCATGTCGTAAGAATCTGTACACAATTCCTGGAAGCTGAAAATGCCTCAGTTCTTCCATGGCCTGAACACTCACCAGACATGTCACCCATTGAGCACGTTTGGGCTGCTCTGGATCGACTTGTGTGACAGTGTGTTCCAGTTCCCGCCAATATCCAGCAACTTCACACAAGAGGATTGAGACAACATTCCACAGGTCACAATCAACAGCCTGAATAACTCTATGCGAGGGGATGTGTCGCTCTGCATGAGGCCAATGGTGGTCACACCAGATACTGACTGGTTTTCAGATCCTTTTTTAAAGGTATCTGTGACCAACAGATGCATATCTGTATTCCCAGTCATGTGAAATCCATAAAGTAGGGCCTAATGCATTTATTTCTAGTGACAGATTTCCTTATTATGAACTGTAACTCAGTGACATTTTTGGAATTGTTGCATGTTGAGTTTAGATTTATGTTCAGTATATATTTAGTTCATTTAGCAGATGCTCTTATCCCACCATAGTGCCATCAGACTTCTGATACCAATGCAAGGTGAAAGGGGAGGGCAAAATTGCGAACCACAATTAAAAAATTAGCATAGAAAACTATTTTGTATTTTGAAAATACAAATTACAGCTCTGGAAGGTATCTTGTTACAAAATACATTGGGGTGTAGTTCAGCCCAGTGTAATACGAATGACTAAATACTCAGAAGTAGTTGAAACACATCTATCAAATACATGTAACAGAAGTACTGTCCGTATCTGGGGTGAATGAGTGCACACTTCAGGGAGGAGGGGCATGTCGCAATTGAGCAAAATATGTCCAGTTAACTGCAATGTGTCTGTTTGGCCACAGTATGGTGCTGATGAGTTTGCTTTGAATAGCTTCTGACCCCTAATAAGGTGATGATGTTCTGGTTAGGTTGACTTGCCGGAGTGTCGTCATGTAGTCGAGAGTGAGTGGTTCAGCGGCTGGAGTGGAGACGAGGGGGTTAGTTGGACCATGTGGGTTTAGTTGGCACCCTTCTGATAGGACACAGACAGAGACACAAGATGGTTTGCTTGTGAAGGAGATAGCTGGGATAAAACAGAGTGTGGACTGTGGTCTACAGGGATTAGACACACACACACACACACACACACACACACACACACACACACACACACACACACACACACACACACACACACACACACACACACACACACACACACACACACACACACACACACACACACACACACACGCACACTCTCTCTCTGTCACTATTATTGTATCAATGGGGAATCTGCCTTCTCTACTGTTACCAGTAGGTGGAGTCAGTGTAACATATTATATCTGGTGGCCTTGGCAGGGCCCTATCTTCTCTACAGCTCTGTCATCAATTAATTGATATATCAAACCTGATATTGTTACCCCTATACTATTTATAGACTATGACAAATAATGTCTCATTACCGTCATTAATATCCTTAAAAATGAGTCAATGTGTGCTGGGGACAAAAACATGGGGTGAGGTTAATTCGACCTGCCTTCCATTTTTTCACGACAGTAAATCTTTTTGACTGCAGATATATTAGGATGTATCTATATTAGGTGCATAATATTGTAACCCCATTACCATTCTGTTTTCTCAGCCTCTCTGTCTCTATAACCTGATCAAAGGGACGTGAATGGGCAGATGTTATATTGCTATGTGATGCTTGACTAATATTTCTGATGTCCCTACAGGATATTGAGTCTTAATATGAATCTAACCAGGTCTCAGGCATGCACTTTCAATGAGACTCTCTGAAATGTAATTTTAGATCCCATTTCCTCCAATTTGAGCTGTTATTCGTTGGTCTAGCTGAGCGCCTAGCTAAGTCCCTCAGGCACAGAGGGGATGGGCTGAGGGAGGTGTGTGCCTGTGTGTGTGTCTGTGGTGTGTGAGTTTGTGAGTGCGTCAAGTGTATGGTGTGTGTGTGTAAGTCTGTGTAGTGAGAGCGCGGGGAGTGGATGCTTCCTGTTAGAGAATAGAATTCCTGATAGGAAGCAGCAGAATTCCCGAGTGTGGATTCCGAGTCTTGTTTACAGTTCAGAGCTCATTAGGAATTCTGCTCACCTCCGGGGGCTTCGGGGCCTGGTCACAGTAACACAACACTCTGCAGTAACCCTGCCTCACCCCTACTCACCCACTCCTCACCTCACCCCCTCCTCACTGAAACACAACTCTTACCCTGCCTCACCCCTACTCACCTACTCCTCACCTCACCCCCTCCTCACTGAAACACAACTCTTACACTACCTCATCCTTCTACTTCTCCATCCTCCCCCTCCTCCCAGACAAACAACACACTGCTTCAACCCTTTCTCACCTTACCTTCCTCCCTTCCCCTCCTCTCCCCTCCCTCCTCACCATCTCTCTCTCCCCCTGAATACTTGATCATGCCAAACGGTCCTCGTCAGGCCATTAGCACTGTGCCTTTGCTCTCTATCTGTCTACCACTAATTAGCCTTGTGCCCTCTCCATCTCCCTCTATCTCCCTCCGGTTAGCTAGCCCTCTGCCCTCTCTCCACACTTTGTCCTCAGTCTCTTTCTGGATCCCTTTGTCTAGACAGGCAGAGCAGGACTGGAGGACGAGACTGTTTGCTACTCACCCCAGAGGTCACCCGAGAGGTCGCAGACACCGAGACAGACTTCCTGTGGGCTGAGTCTGTCTCTGCATTCTGATTCCCTACATCCATAACATCCCTTCTATTCCTGTGCACTGCACTGTGTCACTCCCCCTGAAAAGTAGGAGGTATGCCACTAGCCTAGCCTCTTGATAGGTCAGAGGGTGGGTCCACCATCTTATTGACACTTATCAAGTCCACTCAGATCATTGAGGGCGCGTCAGTAAGGAAGGAAAGGAGGCGAGGTAGATAAATGGAACACCCTCTATTTTTCTTTATTAATTCAGGGGATCTCTGACAGGTGATGCGGGTCAGAGTCGTTGCTATGGGATACAGTTCCTCTATGAGTGTGTGTCATCCTTTGATTGGCTCTGGCTGCCGTGGGCAGGGGCGTACTATTAGCCCGGTAGTGATATGGTTCTGGATCATCAACCAAATGAAATCAAATTTATTTATATAGCCCTTCTTACATCAGCTGATATCTCAAAGTGCTGTACAGAAACCCAGCTTAAAACCCCAAACAGCAAGCAATGCAGGTGTAGAAGCACGGTGGCTAGGAAAAACTCCCTAGAAAGGCCAAAACCTAGGAAGAAACCTAGAGAGGAACCAGGCTATGAGGGGTGGGCAGTCCTCTTCTGGCTGTGTCGGGTGGAGATTATAACAGAACATGGCCAAGATGTTCAAATGTTCATAAATGACCAGCATGGTCAAATAATAATAATCACAGTAGTTGTCGAGGGTGCAGCAAGTCAGCACCTCAGGAGTAAATGTCAGTTGGCTTTTCATACCCGATCATTAAGAGTATCTCTACCGCTCCTGCTGTCTCTAGAGAGTTGAAAACAGCAGGTCTGGGACAGGTAGCACGTCCGGTGAACAGGTCAGGGTTCCATAGCCACAGGCAGAACAACTGGAACTGGAGCAGCAGTACGGCCAGGTGGACTGGGGACAGCAATGAGTCATCAGACCAGGTAGTCCTGAGGCATGGTCCTAGGGCCCAGGTCCTCCTGAGCACACACACACACACACACACACACACACACACACACACACACACACACACACACACACACACACACACACACACACACACACACACACACACACACACACACACACACACACACACACACACACACACACACACACACAAAGGAGATAATGTCCTGTCTGGTATAGTGTAGGCAGCTGATGGGTTGTAAGTGAAGGAAGTCGCTCCATGCTAATATGTGTGACACCAGGAACAAGTAGAGCAGCTGATGCTGGCTGTGATGTTTACCCTCAACCTGACCTCTAACCTTTGAACCTTATTAGTGAGTGCTGCTCTGCTCTTGGCGCTGAGGCTTTATGGCTCACTCTATGGCTGCTAGCAAACTAACACCTGTGCTACTTGGCTGTACTTTAGTTCTCGTCTTCGTGTTGAGTCACTGTGATGTGAAACAAACGACCACCCAGTATTCAGTCAGTGTCAGTGCAGAGATGCAGCAGTCTGATGTTAGAGAATAGAGATGTTCAGCAGAGATGCTTTTTCTTATAATAGAGATGTAGATAGAGATGTGTCCCTGCTCTCAACACATAAGAAAAGAAAATACACACTCCTTCTCATGAGCTCCTTGGGCGGCAGGGTAGCCTAGTGGTTAGAGCGTTGGACGAGTAACTGGAAGGTTGGAAGTTCAAACCCCCGAGCTGACAAGTTACAAATCTGTTGTTCTCCCCCTGAACAGGCAGTTACCCACTGTTCCTAGGCTGTCATTGAAAATAAGAATTTGTTCTTAACTGACTTGCCTAGTTAAATAAAATAAAAATTCTGGCTACAAAAGCAGAGTGACTGCTCGTGTGTGTATGTGTATATCTCCTATGTGTGTTTGTTGTAAAAAACATTGTGTGGGTAGGTAAGAGGTTCCGGAAAGGCTACACTCACATTTAGCCGGTTGTTGGTTTCCTATCTCTGTGATCAGCTCTGAGGATGAACTTTCACCTTGTGAAAAGTAGAATACATTAGCTACACCGTACAACTCCCTTATGGAGCTACAGTACAGTACATCTTGTTAGTGGAGCTGCCAGACATTTCCCTAGCAGGGCCACTGTGCACATCTCTGTTCATGTTTAAATGTCTCTGTTCATGTTTAAATGTCTCTGTTCATGTTTAAATATCTCTGTTCATGTTTAAATATCTCTGTTCATGTTTAAATGTCTCTGTTCATGTTTAAATGTCTCTGTTCATGTTTAAATATCTCTGTTCATGTTTAAATGTCTCTGTTCATGTTTAAATGTCTCTGTTCATGTTTAAATGTCTCTGTTCATGTTTAAATATCTCTGTTCATGTTGAAAGCATGTACTCTATGAGTACAAAACATTAGGAACACCGGCTCTTTCCATCACATAGACTGACCAGTTGAATCCAGGTGAAAGCTATGATCCCTTATTGATGTCACTTGTTAAATCCACTTCGATCAGTGTAGATGAATGGGAGGAAACGGGTTAAAGAAGGATTTATAAGCCTTGAGACAATTGAGACATGTATTGTGCATGTATACCATTCAAAGGGTGAATGGGCAAGACAAAATATTTACGTGCCTTGGAACGGAGTATGGTAGTAGGTACCAGGCACACCGGTGTGTCAAGTGTGTCAAGAACTGCAACGCTGCTGGGTTTCTCACGCTCAACAGTTCCCCGTGTGTATCAAGAATTGTCCACCACCCGACATCCAGCCAACTTGACACAACTGTGGGAAGTATTGGAGTCAACATGGGCCAGCATCCCTGTGGAATGCTTTTCTCTATCATCAGGTATAGTCTTCCTGTCGGAGGCTATAGAGGATAACAGAGAGGTCAGTCACTGTGTTAAAGGATAACTCCACCCACTGTTTTGATATTTATTTCATTGGTCCATTGTTGACATAGTCCCAAAATGTTTTGCATGTCAGCAATCAAGTTCTCAAGATATGCGACTTTCAAAATACAGAAATGATCCCCGTATGATGCATTTTGCATGATATGATGATGCGTTTTGCATCGTGTGATGTTGCGTTTTGCATGATATGATGCTGCATTTTGCATGATATGATGCTGCGTTTTACATCGTATCGTATCACTAGGGGGATGAATTTAAAGTTCTCAGGATATGTTCTGTCGTTCTGCCCCTGAACAAGGCAGTTAACCCACTGTTCCTAGGCCGTCAGTGTAAATAAGATTTTGTTCTTAACTAACTTGCCTAGTTAAATAAAGGTGAATTTTTTTTTTAATAAAGAAGACCCAGATGCAGACGGCTAGAGTCAAAGATGTTTATTGACCCAAACAGGGGGCAGGCAAAGACAGGTCAAAGGCAGGCAGTGGTCCGTAATCCAGGGTAGAGTCAATAAGGTACAGAACAGCAGGCAGGCTCGGGGCCAGGACAGGCAAAGGTTTATACACTGGTCAGAGTCAGGCAGGTACCGAACGGCAGGCAGACTCGGGGTCAGGGTAGGCAGAATGGAATTTGAGAAAGCAGGGAGATGGGAAAACACGCTGGTAAGACCTGACAAGACAGGATGAACTGGCAACAGACAAACAGAGAACACAGGTATAAATACACTGGGGATAATGAGGAAGATGGGCGACACCTGGAGTGGGGTGGAGACAAGCACAAAGACAGGTGAAACAAATCAGGGGTTGACAGATTCCTGTATTTTGAAAATTATATTGCTGACAAACAAGTTTTGGGGGGACTGTGTCAACTATAGATCTAATGAAAAAAATGCTTTTGTGTGGAACTTTCCTTTAAGGACATCATAACCAACTGGCTAACTGATGGTTGGGGGTGGGTAGGAGGACTATTAGTGAGTGGTATTGAGTTACACCTTCACTGGGAATGGGATGTGATCCCCTATTAGTCATCAAACGATCCATCGGCTGTACAGGCACTTAGAGAGACTATAGGAAAGACAGACAAGCTGAGCAGCTGGCGAGATGAATAGTGTATTTGCCAGGCACTATGTAGAACTCATACTTCACCAGATTGAGCTACACAGCCAATTTCCATATTCAGTCAACATGTTATTTACTTTGAGTAATGATACGATTATATGGCATCAAGGGTTCATTAATTGAACCTTTGAAAGTGAACTACATACGATCTGCTTTGAACCATAGCTTACATGTTATTGAATGTTATTGAATGAATGTACTGTGGGATTGCATCAAGAGCTCCCAAGCACACAGAAGTAGTAGGATGGAGCTCATTACTGTGGATAACACATCATAATACTGACATCTCAGCACACTAGAGACTGGAGCATAGAAAGAGAGGGAGAGAGAGAGAGAGAGAGAGAGAGAGAGAGAAAGAGAGAGAGAGAGAGAGAGAGAGAGAGAGAGAGAGAGAGAGAGAAAGAGAAAGAGAAAGAGAAAGAGAAAGAGAAAGAGAAGGAGAGAGAGAGAGAGAGAGAGAGAGAGAGAGAGAAAGAGAAAGAGAAAGAGAAAGAGAAAGAGAAAGAGAGAGAGAGAGAGAGAGAGAAAGAGAAAGAGAAAGAGAAAGAGAAAGAGAAAGAGAAAGAGAAAGAGAAAGAGAAAGAGAAAGAGAAAGAGAAAGAGATAGAGAAAGAGAGAGAGAGAGAGAGAGAGAGAGAGAGAGAGAGAGAGAGAGAGAGAGAGAGGGGGAGATAGAGAGAGAGAGGGAGTGAGAGAGGGGGAGATAGAGAGAGAGAGTGAGAGAGAGAGAGAGAGAGAGAGAGAGAGAGAGAGAGAGAGAGAGAGAGAGAGAGAGAGAGAGAGAGAGAGAAGAGCAGGGAGGGTGGAAGAGGCGATTCAGTAACCAGGGTTGTATTCATTAGGCGTCAAACAGACTGAAACAGTGAGTAACTACCAGGACTTGTCCAATAAGAAACGCTTGTATTTGCTATGTTTGCTATGTGTGCCTTAATGAATACAGCAGGTAGTAACACGTTAACAACACCAGTAACAGAGTAACCAGCCATAAGAGGCTGAGGTTTTCTTCATCTGATATTGAAGGTCGTAGTGTGTCAGCCTGTTACTGGGGGAAGTAGGTAGAGCTGCAGAGAGATGCAGCCTCTGTGTGTAACCATCTATTCTATAAACCCCGACATGTCTGTTTATGCAAACTGAACTCCTGCATCTGAAGGCTTTCTCCTTGAGACCCCGCGTCACACACACAAACACATGGATGCATCACGCACGCACGAGTGCACAGACACACACACACATGCACGCACACCCTGCTGTGTTTTAAGCTCTTTCCAGCGAGGTGCCAGAGGAGTGTAAGGCCAAGTGTCAGACATTAGATCCCATCCACCGCCAGACAAGCATCAGATGTCTGTCTGTCAAAGAGGAGAAAAGGACCAGGGAAGGACATACAGGGATGAAATGACAAAACAGAAGATAAAACAGAATGCCTCTCCTCTGACACTGCCCTGCTTTCTCTCCTCTCTCTGAGTGCAGCAAATGACCACAGCAATGTTCAACATAAACATAATCCAAGTTGGATGATTAATAAACAATAAATGCGATGGATATAATGTGTGTGCGTGAGCATGCAGGCACGCACGCATATGTTGTGTGTGTGCCTGCGTTCGTATGTGTGTGTGTCTGTGTGTGTATAATCTGTGTATCGGCAGCACTGTGAGTCTGCAGCGTGTGAGAGATGTTTCTTTAATTCAGTGCTGCAGCCTCTGGCCCACTCTTTCTCCTCCCCTCTCCTCTCCTCTGCCTCATCCATAACCATCGATCAGGCCTGGTTCAAACACAGCCCCGGCCTTTAAGATATGAAAAGACACAAATCCCTCACACCCTTTCTCAACCACAACCACTAAATTATTCAGAAGTTGATTCCAATATTAAGCACTTACTCAATGACTCTTTGTCAACATACATTCTAACAAAGAGAGTAAAGTGTAGATGTAGCACAGCTGTAGAATCTACTGGCCTTGCTCCAGCCCTGCAGCCCCAGTCCCATTCCCATCCTGCAGGCTGTCTGGGAGTGTGTGTTTGTCTATAATCAGCGGTACCGTTCTAATGACTGGATTGCCATGCAGCTCAGACCCGAGCACACAGAACAGGCTGGGAGGGACACACAGACATGGAAAACACACACACGCACACACGCACGCAACCACGCACACACACACACACACACACACACACACACACACACACACACACACACACACACACACACACACACACACACACACACACACACACACACACACACACACACACACACACACACACACACACACACACACACACACACACACACACACACACACACACACACACACACACACACACGCACACGCACAGAGAGCAGACACAGGATACTGTGACAGCTTTGAGGTTGATATGGTGAGCAGGGGGTGCTGGGTAATTTCACCCTGGTTGTTTGTGTGTGTGTTTGTATGGGTGGGTGGGTGTTTATGAATGTGTGTGTGCATGGGTGCGTGTGCTGGATTGTGTGTATGCATGTGTGGGTGTGTGATGGGGTTACTGGGCCGAGGCGTCCACACACTGTTCTATTTTGATTAGCATAATCCTGGCTTTGATTTCCACAGGGTGCTTGGTCTCCACAGGTGACTAGAGTTGGGAAAATATTCCTCCATGTTAAAGACAGGACATCTACACTATAACACGATTAAACAGAGCAGAACTAACAAAACATAGCCACAATAACAGAAACAGGATGAAAAGAAGAAACAATATTCATATTTTATGGCTAAAACATCCAGAGTAGCAGCACTTTGGGAAAGAACACATCTGAATACATTAAGTCATCCAAGTCATCCATTTCCCTGTGCAGTCTGGGTTAGAGAAGGTGACTGGTGTCTCTCTAAGATGGCTGCTGAGGTTTGACCCAGTGACACACTTCTCCCTCCATCTGTCTCTGAGACCCAGAGGAGGACTGAACCAGAGCTGCAGTCTCCCCCAAACACACCACAAGCAGGGGCCCATACATAACAGTGAGTGTGTGTGTGCGCGTGCGTGCGTGTGGATACATCTCTCTGCTGGTTTAATGTTTGCCCACTCTGCCAGAGCTCATTTGTGAACAATTGTTAGTACACACACTCTCTAAAAAATGTTGGGTTGTTTGGTTGACCCAACTGCTGGGTTGCAGCATTGGGTCACTTAATTGGGTTGTTTTCTTTAAGAACTGCTGGGTTATTGATGCTGGGTGCTGGGTTATTGATGCTGGGTGCTGGGTTATTGGTGCTGGGTGCTGGGTTATTGGTGCTGGGTGCTGGGTTATTGGTGCTGGGTGCTAGGTTATTGGTGCTGGGTGCTGGGTTATTGGTGCTGGGTGCTGGGTTATTGGTGCTGGGTGCTGGGTTATTGGTGCTGGGTGCTGGGTTATTGGTGCTGGGTGCTGGGTTATTGGTGCTGGGTGCTGGGTTATTGGTGCTGGGTGCTAGGTTATTGGTGCTGGGTGCTGGGTTATTGGTGCTGGGTGCTGGGTTATTGATGCTGGGTGCTGGGTTATTGGTGCTGGGTGCTAGGTTATTGATACTGGGTGCTAGGTTATTGGTACTGGGTGCTAGGTTATTGATGCTGGGTGCTAGGTTATTGGTGCTGGGTGCTAGGTTATTGATGCTGGGTGCTAGGTTATTGGTGCTGGGTGCTAGGTTATTGGTGCTGGGTGCTAGGTTATTGATGCTGGGTGCTAGGTTATTGGTGCTAGGTGCTAGGTTATTGGTGCTGGGTGCTAGGTTATTGGTGCTGGGTGTTAGGTTATTGATGCTGTTTGCTAGGTTATTGGTGCTGGGTGCTAGGTTATTGGTGCTGGGTGCTAGGTTATTGGTGCTTGAGCTATGACCCAGCAGGTCAGATCAGAACACTGGAGGTGTAGTTTAGTAGGGGCGTGGCTTTAGGAGAGTTATTTTTAGCCATCCGTGAGAGTAACTGTAATTCCAGGTCATCTGTTGTTTTTCATAGTTACTTCAAATTAAGCTTGAAAATAAAAAAATGTATAGGTTAATAACGCTTACAGAGTTTCCTAAAAGCCTATGTAAATCCCCCTGTTGGGATACAAGAAGGTGGTATAACTTATTATTAAAGTCATTAATCATTTTAATATTAAAGAACGTGTTAAAACAATTATTATTGAACATTGAATTTACAGTATGTCAACTTAACATGATGAACAGGAGTGATATTTACTCTCACAGATGGCCAATAAGATTTAGCGGAAAGCCACGCCTCTAATAAGCCACACCTCCTGAGCATGACCTAAGAATTACTTAAAAAAATACCCAGATGCTAGGTCAACCCAGCATGAGAGTTAAATTCACCCATATTTGGGTAATCATGCAATTATAACCAGATGTTTTATGTCCCCTATTTAAAGGTGTAATATGCAGAAATAGTTCCACCATTTCCTGGTTGCTAAAATTGTGATAGTTCGCCTAACATCAGTTTATGTGACAAAAAATAGCATATGTCTAGTGTAGAGAATCATTGTAGCATCTGAACCCCTGTGGAATATGTTTTCAATAACCAAAAATATTGTGTTTTCAGCTGTTTGAAACTGGTGTAAAATGCAGCATCAACAACTCACCTTAAAGAAAACAAGAAGTGTTTTGTAACCCAGCATTTCTTAGAGTGTGATAAGGAAAGACATAAACAAATAATATCAATAGAAAAATAACTGAACTTTATTGAAAGAATGAGGTTAGGGAAGTACATTGTGTCATTCAAACCTGTATGAAAATGGGCAAGTTATCACTAATCATAGCCACATTATATACAATATTCAGCTGAGGGATAATGTCATCAAAATGTATCTGGAACTACATAATATGATAAGAATAAGGCATGTAATAACATTAATTGTCTTATAAAACTGACATTTTATCTGTTCATCCATTACACTAGGCCTATAGCCTATCACGTGAAGAGTCAGAACGGGAACAATTTTAAAGGCCATCATTATTTTACAGTCTTCAAGAGGGGTTGGATAGCTATTTGATTAAATGTTCAGGAGTCTTATGGCTGGGGGGGCTGGAGTCCTTGAAAATTTGTAGGGCCTTCCTCTGACAACGCCTGTTAAAGAGGTCCTGGATGGCAGGCAGCTTAGCCCCAGTGATGTACTGGGCCATATGCACTACCCTCTGTAGCTCCTTGCGGTCGGTGTGTTTGGACCATTCTAGTTTGTTGGTGATGTGAACACCAAGGAACTTGAAGCTCTCAACCTGCTCCACTATAGAGAAGTGGGGCGTGCTCGGTCCTCCTTTTCCTGTAGTCCACAATCATCTCCTTTGTCTTGATTACGTTGAGGGAGAGGTTGTTATTCTGGCACAAACCCGGCCAGGTCTCTGACCTCCTCGTCGTTGTCAGTGATCAGGGCTACCACTGTTGTGTCGTCTGCAAACTTAATGATGGTGTTGGAGTCATGTTTGAGTCCCAGGATCCTTAGCTTAGTGATGTGTTTTGAGGGCACTATGGTGTTGAACGCTGAGCTGTAGTCAATGAGTAGCTTTCTCACGTAGGTGTTCATTTTGTCCAGGTGGGAAAGGGCAGTGTGGAGTGCAATAGCGATTGCATCATCTGTGGATCTGTTTGAGCGGTATGCAAATTGGAGTGGGTCTAGGGTTTCTGGGATAATGGTGTTGATGTGAGCCATTACCAACCTTTCAAAGCACTTAATGGCTTAAGGACGTGAGTGCTACGGGTCTGTAGTCATTTAGGCAAGTTGCCTTTGTGTTCTTGGGCACAGGGACTATGGTGGTCTGCTTGAAACATGTTGGTATTACAGACTCAATCAGGGACATGTTGAAAATGTCAGTGAAGACACCTGCCAGTTGGTCAGCACATGCCCGGAGCACCCATCCTGGTAATCATTCTGGCCCAGGGGCCTTGTGAATGTTGACCTGATTAAAGGTCTTACTCACTTTGGCTACGGAGAGCATGAACACACAGCTGTCCAGAACAGCTGATGCTCTCATGCATGCCTCAAAGTGAGCATAGAAGTGATTTAGCTCACCTGGTAGGCTCGTGTCACTGGGAGGCTCGCGGCTGTGTTTCCCTTTGTATTCTGTAATAGTTTGCAGGCCCTGCCACATCCGACGAGCATTCGAACCAGTGCAGTACTATTCAATCTTAGTCCTGTATTGGCGCTTTGCCTGTTTGATGGTTCGTTTGATGAAATAGCGGTATTTCTTCTAAGCGTCTGGGTTAGAGTCCCGCTCCTTGAAGGCGACAGCTCGACTCTTCAGCTCAGTGCAGATGTTGCTTGCAATCCATGGTTTCTGGTTGGGGTAAGTATGTACAGTCACTGTGGGGATGACATCATTCATGAGCTTATTGATGAAGCCAGTGACTGATGTGGTGTCAATGCCATCGGAGGAATCCCAGAACATATTCCAGTCTGTGCTATGAAAACAGTCCTGAGCTTAGCATCTGCGTCATCTGACCACTTCTTTATTGAGTCACTGGTGCTTCCTGCTTTAGTTTTTGCTTGTAAGCAGGAATCAGGAGGATGGAATTATGGTCAGATTTGCCCAATGGGGGTGCGAGGGAGAGCTTGTATGTGTCTCTGTGTGTGGTGTAAAGGTGGTATTTTTTTCCCCCTCTTGTTGCACATTTAACATACTGATAGAAATGAGGTAAGACTGATTTCACTTTTCCTTCATTAAAGGAGGGGCCACTAGGAGCGCCGCCTCTGGGTGAGTGGTTTCCTGTTTGCTTATTTCCTTATACAGCTGACTGAGTACGGTCTTAGTGCCAGCATCTGTCTGTGGTGGTAAATAAACAGCCACGAAAAAATATAGATGAAAACTGATTCTGTCAGTCATTGTCTTGTGTGTGTGTGTGTGCTGATAACCTTGAAGGAAAAGTAGCCAACAAATCCTTCAAGACCGTTGGAAAGCGTTCCTCGTGAAGCTGGTTGAGAGAATGCCAAGACTGTGCAAAGCTGTCATCAAGGCAAAGGGTGGCTACTTCGAAGAATCTCAAATATAAAATATATTTAGATTTGTTTAACATTTGGTTACTATGTATTCACTGTTATTCTACAACGTATAAAATATAAAAAATAAAGAATAACCCTTGAATGAGTAGGTGTGTCTAAACTTTTGACTGGTACTGTATATTTGCCAGAAGTATTATTCAGAGATTAAGACACTCCGGCTAACGCTCACTGTCATCCTGCATTAGACACTAACAGCAAATTTTTGTTTTTAAACATCCTCTCTTCTCTCTCTCTCTCTCTCTCTCTCTCTCTCTCTCTCTCTCTCCCTCTCTCTCTCCCTCCCTCTCTCTCTCTCTCATACATTAGTAAATAAGAAGGTAGAAATCGTCTCACCGGACCTCATGTTCTGCCACTCTGCAATAACGATACATTTTTGAGCAGACCCAGAAGTGAGAAATTAAGTTATAAAGTTTAAGCTACAATACCAACAAGTATTTTGGAAAACGACGCCTGATAGAGGCAGGTCAATTGTAGCCTACTGCACATTGTAGAGTTGAGTACTGCAAGGAAGGGAAGGATGAAGGAGGGAAGGAAGGAATAAAGGAAGGAAGCAGGGAAGCAAGGACGGAATGAAGGAAGGAAGGATGAAAGGAAGGAAGGACACGGTGATGAGTGGTGACCTTGGGGAGCAGCCGCCAGGTGAAATGTATTCTGTCAGGGCTTAATAACAGTCATCCCCACATCACACTAAAGCCCAGTCATGTCTTCAAATCCTCCTGTCATCCAGCATCCATAGGACACAGTGTCACATTGACGTTATTATGGTTTAACCCTATACTCCTCTCTCCTCTCTCATCTCCTCTCCTGCCTTCCAACAGAACAGAATAACATTTCTCCACTTCAGATTCATTTGTACCGATACTAAACCCTGAATCCAGATTCACTCGTGTATAATATAATATAGAAAAACGTTTATTTAGTCAGGGGGTCACCATTGAGACCAGGGTCTCATTCTCAAGGGAGCCCTGTGAACATGAACACACAATTCAATACAACATAAAGCAACAGAACAACATTAACACGATATAATACATACAATAGGATGAATCAAAACAAACAGGTAATCCCCTGGCATACCACAAAGACACAGAGACAGCGGTGGACTGTAATAGTAATAGATTAATCAGCTATGCAAATCAGGTGTAATGCGATGCTGTTCAGTGGGCTTTGGCCAGAGGAATGTAGTTAAATGACTGGCCTGGACACAATGTGTCTCTAGCCTATTAGACACTGACCCACTTCTTTCTCTCTCAGTCTCTCAGTCTCCCCGTCTGTCTGTCTCCCCGTCTGTCTCCCCGTCTCTGTCTGTCTGTCTGTCTGTCTGTCTGTCTGTCTGTCTGTCTGTCTGTCTGTCTGTCTGTCTGTCTCTCTCTCTCTCTCTCTCTCTCTCTCTCTCTCTCTCTCTCTCTCTCTCTCTCTCTCTCTCTCCCTCTCTCTCTATATATATAATATATATATATATCCATCTCTCTCTCTCAGACTCATTCTCTCATAGTAATAGCTGCACTCTATCATAATTTCCAATCTCTCTGTCAGGAAATAAGCTAGTCTGACTCGGCTGGGTGACTGAGGCTGTGCAATCAGGACATGGAGTCGTTTTTGGAATGAGAAATGCAATTATAGTGACGGTCTTGTACTGTGTGTGTGTGTACTGTGTGTGTACGCAAACAAACGCATACTGTGCACACACGTATGCAGGGGTGTAGGCTACTATTTCATCTTTAGGTGGATGCAGTCTTTAGGTGGATGCAGTTTACAGTACAGGAGTCAGAGGAAAACACCCCAGTACCATCTCTTCTACATCTCATATCTGGTAGTGTTTGTTATCTGTTCTCACACCTGTGTCAGTCTGAGACTACTTCCCGTTGCCCTGATCACCCTGTTGCCATGGTGAACTCCCTCTGTGTGTGTGTGTGTGTGTGTGAGTGAGTGTGTAGCTCCCCCAGGAACAGAGAGAGTAGGACTCTGATGACTCACACAGTAGGAGGCTCAGGGTCTTGGTCTCCTTTAGCTGGCCCTTTGTTGTCCCGATGGTCTTTATTTCTCATCATTAACAGTCTCCCCAGTCTGAGTGGGTTTCTTCAGTCTGTGTGGGTTCGTTTACTTCTCCAGACCGACTGGGGGTGTTCGAGTGGGTGTTGGCAAGCCACAGTGTTATACAATGTTATACGAGTTACAGTACCTCTCTCTGTTCTGCTTCAGCCTCCACCTAACAACAGCCAACTCCCCAGGTGGGGATTCTTTCCCACCTACCTACCCGGTCATCAGCCCCCCCCCCCCTATCTGATGATGGCAGATAAGACTCTTCCCATTTTGTTCTGAAAGATACTCAGCAAAGACCTTTCGGTAACTATGGCGACGGCAGAAATATGAATGGAGCAGGTCTTCATAAGTGCAGCGAGATTGAAGACATTACCATGTAGTTACTGAGGTGGAGGTCATTCCTAACCTACCACCCGTCGCACACTCCATCCCTAACCTCCCCAGCATTCCAAAAAAGCAGCGAACCATCAATATAGACATGTATGTTATCAACAACATGTATTTTTTTAGCAACATCTAATGTCAACATCTAAACATCAATGCAAGGAAGGATATGTTACTCCATAAAAGTAATTACAGGATTTTGCGGTGTTCTTGCTTCTGAGGTCATTGTTCCTGGTCTGCAAGCTCCTCTTCACCCCAGCATCTTGTAAACACAGATCGAGAATCAGCTTAGCCTTCCTCACTACCAACACCAACCAATAGAAAGAAAACACAAAACTGACCTGAGATCTACATCTAGGGGCAGCTTCATCCCACTCAGTCTCAGGGAGACAGACACACATGACTGCCCCACAGGGATCTGAACTTTTTTGAACATCCCTGATCACTGAGCTGTAAAATGCTACGCCAAACACATCCAACTGGAAATTCACTGGAACAGTCAGATGAATCATCCTCTAAACTAAGGTATAATAATCAGATCGCCATCTGTAATAAATAGCCTTTATAAGAGATCATGGCGGATTCTCTCTTTCACCTAAAATAGGTCTGTTTCACTCAGGTGAGCCATAGCAATAGTCTCCAACACATGCTGTTTCACAAGCATTCTTGCCTGAACAATGATTAAGAGGCATATGCACCTAAACCCGACACTCCCAGAAACATTAACACCTAATAAACACAGCCAGGTCACCCGTGACACAAGTCAGTATTCAACATCCATCCATATCTGAGGATGTCGGGAGATGGCGTAGAAACCGGCCACCAGTGGCAACAGTGAGCTCTGTTGCCTAGGTTTCGGTTTTGCTAAGGCATTGTGGATGGGCATAAGCATCTGCCTCTGGTTGCATGTTCGAATCCAGCGTTTGAAGCCTATCCCAGCGTATCTCAAACCTTATCCCTTACCTTAAACATTTGGAGTTAATGGGGTGGCAGGTAGCCTAGCGGTTAGTGAGTTAGGCCAGTAACTGAAAGGTTGCTGGATCAAATCCCCGAGCTGACAAGGTAGAAAGTTGTCAGTCTACCCCTGATTAAGGAAGTTAACCCACTGTTCCCTGGGCGCCGAAGACGTGGATGTCGATTACGGTAGCCCCCCCCAGCACCTCTCTGATTCAGAGGGCTTGGGTTAAATGTGGAAGATACATTTCAGTTGAATGCACTCAGTTGTACAACTGACTAGGTTTCCCTTTAATTGCTTAAGATTTAGGAATCAATGCCTAAACTTAACCTTAAAAAACACTTAGAAATGTGACCTTTTGGAATTTGACGTTTAAGAAACATGGGTGAAGGTCTAATTCCGACTTGAGTCTATGAGAGCTTGTTGAATAAACATGTCGGGCCCATATGAAGACAAGTCAACATTTGCGTTATAAACTAAATACCGTAGAGAAACATTTACACATCAACAAGGATAACTACAGTCACTGACTGGAGCAAATTTGAATATCTACCAATTGCCACACAGAATTAACCAATGTATAATAAATGCCACCAAATATCCTGTCATTAACTTCAGCCAAACCAATCTTAAAACACGTGAATCTGATCATTAGGCCTGTATGTTCTTATGAATCCCTCCAAGTGCCACTGCGTTATGAGGTTCATAATGACTGTGTAGAATCTGTCCTGATGTTGTGTACAGATACAGGATCGTAATTCGATCACTCTTTTGTTGCTGAGATATTTCCTGCACCGCAGAAAATGAGGAGGAGTGTCATTATTGACATAAATTCACTGTAAACCCGCACTGGCACACGGTTATATTAACAGTATTGCACATTTCATGTATGCTACTTTTTTCCAGCTAATATCCTAACCACCGATCAAGCAACATAAACCTTACAATCCTGCTGCTGCAAGATGATTTTGCTGGGACTATACTGGTCCAATTAAGATCCACCATCTGTAACGATGCTGCATCATGTCTATATCCTTCAGCAGTGAGAGGGAACATATGGGGGAACATACTGTATGTCAGCAGAGTTGCATGATTCCATTGAGCATAATGGAGCTAAATGAGCACCCATCAGTGAGCTAGCAGTAATCACTGTTAAAGGATGGAGAAAGAAGGGAGGCACTTCTGTGGTCTATTAGGAAATAGATAACCTTGCACATGTCATATAGACTGCACACAGCTCTGGCCTCTGGAGCTCCCCACAGTACCCTCATCATTATGTGCTGTACTGCCAGGACAACAGCCTCTCCCTCAACGTAATCAAGACAAAGGAGATGATTGTGGACTACAGGAAAAGGAGGGCCGAGCACGCCACCAATTCTCATTGACGGGGCTGTAGTGGAGCAGGTTGAGAGCTTCAAGTTCCTTGGTGTCCACATCACACCAAGGTAGTCGTGAAGAGGGCACAACAAAGCCTATTCCCCCTCAGGAGACTGAAAAGATTTGTCATGGGTCCTCAGATCCTCAAAAGGTTCTACAGCTGCAACATCGAGAGCATCCTGACCGCAAGGCACTACAGAGGGTAGTGCGTACGGCCCAGTACATCACTGGGGCCAAGCTTCCTGCCATGCAGGACCTATATACCAGGCGGTGTCAAAGGAAGGCCCTAAAAATTGTCAAAGACCCCAGCCACGCCAGTCATAGACTGTTCTCTCTGCTACCGCATGGCAAGCGGTACCGGAGCACCAAGTATAGGTCCAAGAGGCTTCTAAATAGCTTTTACTCCCAAGCCATAAGACTCCTGAACAGGTCATCAAATGGCTACCCGGACTATTTGCATTTTGTCCCGCCACTCCCCCAGGGGTTCAAATGGAATTGTTTTAATAATTGAATGAGTCCTCTCATTAAGTTGTGTATCTAAAAGAGCACAAATTCCCACTGTAGACTAGAGTGTGTTGCCTCATGTCTTCAGGTGGGTGAAATCAGTTTCCCTTCCCAGTTACCCTCTCCGTTCCTTCCTGATTTAACCCAACGTCGACCCTTCATTCATCACCACACGTCCATTAGACATTAGACAATTCCGTCCACACGTCCATTAGACAATGCCTGTCAGGGCTGTGGGTTGAATGGAGAGAGAGAGCTGAAAGGGTTTTAAGAGAAGGTCGGGTCTGCAGTGATTGAGGCAGCCTGTGCCAGTACTACCAATGTCCTTCCTTCTTGTGTGTGTGTGTGTGTGTGTATATGTGTGTGTGTATATGTGTGTATTTGAATGTGTGTGTGTGCCCATCACCATGCCCGCCTCTGTGCATTTGCTTGCGAGGACACAGGTCCAGCCGGCTGGTTCACTTGGACCTGTCTCCCACTCTTGTCGCCCCACTCAGGAAACACACTGCAGCCACATTGTCACACAGAAGCCATTGTTCCTTCAGGGCATGTGACTCAGAATGACGCATGTCACCGCCTTTGTCTTTCAGATCATCGAAGGTTAAATACGCAAGTGTAGTGTAGGGGCACACACTGTGACTACTGCAGAAAGCACTATGTTGTCTTTGAAATACTGCTTGAAAAGGCTGCTAATTTGCTACCAAAAGCATACAGTACGTACCGCTCGAAAATGCTTGACCTGTCGCTAAAATTGGATAGTTATGACAGTATCAGAATCATATGAAGCGGCTCATTCATGTCTATAATCAACATGTGAATCAGATAATATCGTATTATGGTCTGAGATGTCTGAGAGTACGATCTCAAGCTGTCCCTTCAGCTTTCTCTCTTGCCACCCGGCACTCTGTCTGTGACATAAGCCCTCCCCCAGTTCTTAGTTTGTCCCTTCAGTGCAAATGCTTCCACACACACAATGCAGGGTCTGTGTGAGGGCCTATACGGTGTGCATTGTGCTCCAGTGTTGTCTCCCGTCATCCATAGGGAACTATTTCCCCTGCCCTTCACTGGGTTGGAGTGGGTTTGTCTGCTCTGCTCTCAGCTGTTATCTATGGCCACATCAACCGCCTGACCAACAACACAACATGTGACTCTGATACAGTGCACTCCTCTCATAAGAACCACATCTGTCAAGGGCCACTTGATTTTTGTTGCCGATTCATGAGCATTCATTATTGATTCCTTTTTTGAGCTTAATAACCTTGTAAGTATGAGGAGGTATCCATGGTTTTTGACTAACACAAATGGTTGATTCTTACGTCTGTGGTTCTTAGACATGGAGGGCCAATGTGCTAAGGAGGACATCTGATCCCAGTGTCACATATGATCTGTTTTTCATCCCCACGTCGTGTCATTGGGGACCAATGCAGTCTCGATGGCATCGTCTGCTCTGATGCTCTAAATACAGTAGGCTACAGTATTAGACTGCATACCACATGAGCTGTTCTGATGAACTCATCTCGTGGTTCACTACACTTCCCCTTTTCATTCCCTCCTCTTCATTTCCAATCCCTCCCATCCCTCCATTTCTTACCTGACAACAGTGACTCACATCTCCCTACTGCCTATAGGGAGGGACTGAGCCTAGTCAGGCTCGCTAGCCCAGAAGGCTTGGGAAATAAACATGTTGTTTTTTGCTCATGAGGCAGAGTAAACACAGCTGACCTTGCTCTCTGCACGCAGGTAGTTCTAATCTACTGACCATCTACTGAACAGCGTGGGGGATTTATGTGAGGGGGGAGGGGTTGGTGGTGGTATTGATGTGTGCGTAATTGAGAAGGGAAGACGGGATACAGAGGTCCAGGCCCATGTCATCACTCCCCCCCCAGTAGACATGTATCTGTGTATCTGCCCTACAACTGAGCGAAAGAGGCTAGCCAGTGACGCACCAGATGAGTTTACATGGTGATGATGATGCCCCATGGAAAGGGTAATAGAAAGGGTAGCGCGAGACAGTGTGTGTGGGTGTGTGTATGACACACACATAGAGAGAGAGGGGAGAGAGAGAGAGAGAGAGAGAGAGAGAGAGAGAGAGAAAGAGAGAGAGAGGGGAGAGAGAGAGAGAGAGAGAGAGAGAGAGAGAGGGAGAGAGAGAGAGAGAGAGAGAGAGAGAGAGAGAGAGAGAGAGAGAGAGAGAGAGAGAGAGAGAGAGAGAGAGAGAGAGAGAAAAAGGGAGAGAGAAAAAGGGAGAGAGAGGGAGCAAGAAAGAGTGTGGGAGAGACAATATTTGAGTGTGTAGGTTTGTAGGATAGCAGGTATGCGTGTGTGTGTGTGTGTGTGCGCGTCTGTGCACGCTCCCGTGCGTGCATGAATGGCCCATGAATGACTCAACTTAATGGGTGTTTTGAGACCATAATCCATTCTGAATAGCCTGGTCCCTCACAACTCCTCTACAGCAATACTAGGTCAAACGGTCTGTGATAAATCCTCATTAAATATGGATAAGCAGCATTTCGTTAGCTGGTGTGTGTCTGTGTGTCTGCTCTACTAGCAGCTAGACTCAGAGGGAGGTTCTCCACCTAACAGCTTGTCAAGGAGGAAACATGTCACACAGCCCCAATATGTAATTCTTGCTGATGCAACCCATAGCCAGTGAAATATTAGAATAATCCCTACAAAGAGAGGGAGAGAGAGGGTGTGTGTGGGGGGGAAGTGTGTGGGTGTGTACCTGTGTGTGCGTGTGTCTGTGTGTGAGCGAGAGAGAGCTTAGGGAGACAGATAATGAAAAGTGGAGGGAGGGAGGAGAAGGTGGTCTTGTTTAGTTGACAGCAGAATCACCTGAGACACCCAGATGAGCTATCACCTAAGCAGCGAACAGAGACAGACGGGTGATAGAACGGACAGCCAGCTAGCTCCCCTTCCAGCCCTGGTTACCTTAGTCTGCAGATTCACCCACAGACAGACAGGGTCAGGCAGCTCTGCAGTTTGCTAAATATAAAACCAACCCAAGTTATTTAAGTGGAACGAAGCTGCTGTCTGAATGTGAGGATATGTATTCATCTCAAAGCTCACTAAAGAGATGGTAGTGGAGTAGTTAAAGCACCACTGTGCTTCCCAAATGTCACCATATTCCCTATATCGTGCACTACATTTGACCAAAGCCCTATGAGCCCTATGGACCCTGGTCAAAAAGTAGTGCACTATATAAAGAATATGGTGTCATTTAGACACATCCTCAGACACTTTTTGAAGATCCAGCTTCATGCATTCTCTCTCTCTCTCTCTCTCTCTCTCTCTCTCTCTCTCTCTGACCCTGTGAAATGTCAGACATTTACAGCTCCTCAGCTCTGCAGGCTGTCTGCTTCGTCCAAGGTGCTGACATTTTGGGATGAGAATCTGAGACATTCGCTGACATTTCCATTGGGGGAGATAGCTCCAAGAGCTGCAGTCGTTTCTGTCTGACTCAGAAACCACCAACGCTGTCAGTGGAGGAGCCGAGGGAGGATAGACAGGAAGTGACAGTGGCCAGAGGAGAGGTGGAGGAGAGATGGGGCTATCTTCAGCTACCTTTACCAAGGCGACAATGTCAACATCCCCCATTTACAAAATGGACTGCTGATATTAAGAGACACTTTAAAGGGTTGTCCCAGGTGCAGGGGAATGACCCAGAATAATTCTACGAAAAGGGTTAAAGTTGACTAAAGATCACTCATCACTCAAATTGAAGTGGAATATTAGCAGTATTGTGGTGTACAGTGCCTTCGGGAAAGTATTCAGACCCCTTGACTTTTTCCACATTTTGTTACATTACCAACTTATTCTAAAATGAATGTAAAATAAAAAAACAGACCAATCTACACACATATCCCCATAATGACAAAGCAATAATATTTGTTTGACATTTTTGCAAATGTATATATATTTTTTAATTTAAATACCTTATTTACATAAGTATTCAGACCCTTTAGTACAGTATGATACTCGAAATTTAGCTCAGGAGCATCCTGTTTCCATTGACCATCCAAGAGATGCTTCTACAACTTGAATGTCCACCTGAGTCCACCTGTGGTAAATTAAATTGATTGGACATGATTTGGAAAGGCACACATCTGTATATATAAGGTCCCACAGTTGACAGTGCATATCAGAGCAAAAACCAAGGAATTGTCATAGAGCTCTGAGACAGGATTGTGTCTAGGCACAGATGTGGGAAGGGTACCAAAGCATTTCTGCAGCATTGGAGATCCCCAAGAACACAGTGGCCTCCATCATTCTTAAATGGAAGAAGTTTTGAACCACCAAGACTCTTCCTAGAGCTGGCTGCCCAGCCAAACTGAGTAATCGGGGGAGAAGGACCTTGGTCAGGGGGGTGACCAAGAACCTGATGGTCACTCTGACAGAGATCTAAAATTCCTCTGTGGAGATGTGAGAACCTTCCAGAAGGACAACCATCTCTGCAGCACTCCACCAATCAGGCATTTATGGTAGAGTGGCCCGACGGAAGCCACTCCTCAGTAAGAGGCACATGACGGCCCGCTTGGAGTTTGCCAAAATACATCTGGTCTGATGTAACCAAGATTGAACTATTTGGCCTGAATGCCAAGTGGAGGAAACCTGGCACCATCCCTACGGTGAAACTTGGTGGTGGCAACATCATACTGTGGGGATGTTTTTCAGCGACAGGGACTGAGGAACTAGTCAGGATCGAGGCAATGATGAACAGAGCAAAGTACAGAGAGATCCTTGATAAAAACCTGATCCAGAGCGCTCAGGACCTCAGACTTTGGCAAAAGTTCACTATCCAACAGGACAATGACCATAAGCACTGTCATAACGTTGACCTCTTTGGGTACAGCAAGCCCCATCCCCCTCTCCCTGTCTCCTACACCCAGGCTGCTGTGGTCAGAGAGAGGTCATAAATTCCTGGAGGAGATTATCTCCTCATGGCCACAGTATAGAGACAGAGTGAATTTTCATAGAGAACAAAGGAATGTCTTCCACCTCACAGAACTTGAGGTCCGAACAACATTTATGTTCTGGAGAAGGTATAAAAGATCGGTGAAGAATCCAGCTACGAACTGATCCGTTTGGTACAATATTGTGAAACTCATGGGAGGCAATACGGCCACATTACCGTAACGCTGTTTATATAATAGCCTCAGATATGAGGCTTACATCTAATTGTTGTATAACATGAATGAGTTTGGATGATACCGTTTGTGAAATTGTGGAATGTGATTTTGGACTGTTTAATGAAGGAAACTCCAATTCCCTTAACTAAATCAGAGGACCGCCCATGAGCACAGTTATGGTCGGGCATCCTGGGACAGGCCCTTTTCTGCTCTCCCGAATAAAACCCCCACTTTGAGAATTTCTCAAAAGACCATGTTGCTCTCAACCACGAGAGGACAAAGGTTAAAGACCAGCTTACCTCGATACCGAGAGGGCCAAGGTTTGAGACCAGATTGCTGAATCTTTTAACCATCCTACGTGGTTAAACTGTTAGACTATCGATACTGACAGAATAAGAACAAGTCTTTGATATTAATTACTAGTCTGCAGCTAGGAATTCGGTATCATTGAACACGAAGACCGACAACCGCCGAAACCTCTATCCATAACGACATGAATGAATGTCACTCTGAACTATACATTCTAACCACGACGGAAAGGGAGGACAAACTCTACAATAGAAACAAACTCTTCAACAGAGACCCCGACGACACACTGAGCGTAAATATATATATTGATTGCATTTGTTCCCGAATGAGTGAGTGTTCATGTGCAAAGGATTAGCATTTCAATTGTTATAATTATCAACTGTGTGTTGTCTTATCTCAGTCAACCCCCACTTCCCTTATGTACACCAAGCTGCGATGCCTGTTTATCCAACCAGGGAAACTCCGCTATCATTTCCTTGTAACTATCTACTGTTTGTTAAGGATTTCTGTGAATTTCTTAGTTAGTAAATAAATAATTGAAGACAATTGATGTATGGATGACTCATAGTGAAGACTGGGTTTGTGCAGATAACCAACAATTTACGACGTTTGGCATGAGACTAACGTAAAGAAGAATTCATTAATCAGAAGACTATTGATCAGATATGAATATATCTGAAAAGTTATAGTAGGAAAATGATATTCTGAATATTTTCCTTGGTGCCCCGACTTCCTAGTTAATTACAGTTACATGATTAATCAGTTTAATCGCGTAACACTAATTACAGAGAATCTTTTATAAAAACGAAAAGCCTTCATTTAATGATAGTAAAGACACGACAGCACACAACCAAGACAATGCAGGAGTTGCTTCGGGACAAGTCTCTGAATGTCCTCGAGTGGGCCTTCCAGAGACTGGACTTGAACCCGATCGAACATCTCCGGAGAGACCTGAAAATAGCTGTGCAGCGACACTCCCCATTCAACCTGACAAAGCTTGAGAGGATCTGCAGAGAAGAATTGGAGAAACTCCCCAAATACAGGTGTGCCAAGCTTGTAGCGTCATACCCAAGACTCGAGGCTGTAATCGCTGCCAAAGGTGCTTCAACAAAGTATTGAGTAAAGGGTCTGAATACGTCTGTAAATGTGTTTGAGTTTTATATGAGTTTTGTTTTTTTTTAATTATAAATTAGCAAAATGTCTAAAAACCTGATTTGCTTTGTCATTATATTGTGTGTAGATTGATGAGATAAAAAAAATTGAATACATTTTAGAATAAGACTGTAACGTAACAAAATGTGAAAAAATTCAAGGGATCTGAATACTTTCCAAAGGAAATGTATACGTCACATGACTTGGCATATAGTAGAGTACAGTATGACTACAGTGGCAGGGTGGGGTTTTGTTTCTTTGTTGTTTTTACTGCATCTGGGCTGGGAGCCAATTGTCTTTACACCTGACAGCTCTCCAGAATACATGTCTTGTGCCAGGTCACTCTGGGCAAGACAGAGAGAGAGGGGTAAGAGGAAGAGCAGGGGGATAAAGGGAGAGAAAGAAAGAAGGAAGGAGAGAGGGATTGAGATGGAGGGGATGAGAGAGAGCTCTGAACAGACAAGAGTCAGCGGCACATTGGTGGCGAGGGGACGTGATGTGCTGCCACGGTCCCCTGCTGTTAGTCTGATGCATCCCCACAACCTCTTCACTCTGCATCACTGCAAGTGCATCACAGAGGCTGCTAATACCTTATTCACTAGCGCACTACTTAGTTGTACTCACAGAGTTCCTAGAATGAACTGTGTTCTATTTGATTATGTTATTACACTGGTCTGATCAAAAGTAATGCACTGTATAAGGAATACAAAAGTGTCATTTGAGAGCTGTCCACACAAACAGACGGCAGTGACTAGAATATCTCATCCTGTAGTGTTAGGGTCTTGTCGGTCAGTGCTACTGATACCATCCCTGCTGGCTCTGAGTCTTCCATCCACCCAGCCTTACCGCCCAGGGGAAATGAATGACAGGTGACAGTCCAAGCTCCCAGCTCTCTATATCTACAGCAGCGTGACAGTTGAGTTCTGTTAGAGCAGAGCTCCATACCATCAGCATTCAGCTCCAGAGGAGGGCTCTGTCGCAGTGGAGCAGAACAATCACAAAACAGCCGCTGGAAGAGAGGAATATCTCTCTCTCATACAAACACACGCACACGCACACGCAACACATTCAGCCCGTGTGAAATCAAATCAATGTTAGCTTATCAGCCAGTGATCCTCAGTTACAGCTCTGTAAAGCTCAAATCCTCTCCGGTAGAAACAGTGTGTTATGTGGCTGGGTTGGACACAACAGGAGGAAGAAGGACAGGCAGTGTGCCAGGCAGCTAATAATACACCTCAGCCCACAGAGAAAGGGGACCGGGGATCCTAACTGCCTCCTCCAAATGCAGGCTTTGTGACTTCAGCAATCACCATGGAAATCTCCAAGGCAACAGTGTTGAATTGAGTTGCCGTAGTGACAGTGCTCCATTTTCCCACAGTCACCCCATGCTTAATTGTCATGAAAGATTTCAGCAGATTGTTTGATGAAATTATAGGTGTTTGGGCAGAAGGCGGAGGGCTTGTTTTTTTTGTTTGATTAAGAGGTAGAAAGAAATCACTTGAAATAGGAAATTGTCACCTCTTGATGAAATCACATTTGCTGCAGTACGACTCCTGCATACTAACAAACTCTGGTTTAAATTAAACTCTTAGAGTGACCAGATGTCTCAACCTTAATGACTAATCAATTAATACAAAATCTGAATTCAAGTAATTAAAAGTAGGGTTTGAGGAAAAGGCCCATATTACAGACTACAATCTCAGTGTATTGAGCACCACTGGGTTGAGAGAGAATACAGAACCCAACATGGCAACCGTTATGGTCCAACTGACCACCAATTTGGCAAACCTTTAGTTGAGCCATCAATAATCTCTCCTTGCTCCCTCTCAACCCCCCCCCCCTTAAATAGGCAGAGCAGCAGGTGTCTTTTCCTGTTTCAATCACACACGCACACACTCCTCCCCTACGAGTCACCTCAGCTCTCAGAACCCTCTTCTGAGTTCAGAGATGAGCAGGGGCAGCCCAGTGGGGTGTATGTGTGTTTCTCTCTCTCTCTGTGTGTGTGTGTGTGTGTGTGTGTGTGTGTGTGTGTGTGTGTGTGTGTGTGTGTGTGTGTGTGTGTGTGTGTGTGTGTGTGTGTGTGTGTGTGTGCGCGTGTGCGTGCATATGCGTGTGTCCCACCGAAACTACATCACACACCTAATCCCCTTCTGCCACTGCAGGACCTGGAAGACTGCCAGGCAACGCAGGGAGGAGCAGAGCTGGGCTGCTCTCTTTAACACATCTGACAATCAGTGGGAGTCTCAGTTAATCAATGAAGAGAAACACCATGGGTAGAAGAAGAGAATCACTTGAAGGACACATGCTGTAATTGTAAGAAGTATGAAAAATAAATATTGTGCTGCTCACAATGCAATCATGAGGAAAATACTTTTAAGTGTTAATAAAATTATGTTGCCATACTCTCTGGCAGCATGATACAGTCTCTGGTTCTTACTTAGAGTGGGGCAATGGAAAACATGTCAGAGACAGAATGTGATTAATGCCACACAGTTTGGAAATGACTGTAATTGTAACTCTTGGGAAATGCTGTGACAAGCCAGGATTTTTTTTTACAGCTCTAGCTGAAGACTCAACCCTGCCCAACCCCCCCCCCCCCCCCCCCCCCCAAATGAGGTAAACCATTTGAATACATAAAATAATAATGGACTAATTACTAGGCACTTTATGCTTGGGAAATAATAGCTTGAGAGAGAGGCCGGGTGTGTCTGTATGTGTGCGTGTGCGTGTGCTTGTGTGTATGTGTGTGTATTTGTGTGTGGTAGTGTGTGCTTGTGTGTGTGTGTCTCCATTCCCTTACACTCACCCATCAGTGTTTGTTGGGATTTGTTCTCTAAACAGTCTTTCATCTATCTGCCTATCAACGAGAGAGAAAAGTGTTAGCACTGCTAACGCTACAATGTGCTGATGTCAGGCATAATGCTAGCAGAGGTCAATGGGAGCAAAGATAACAACACTAGCCAAGTCAAACAATCATCCAGATATTGACCTGCAGATGCCCATGACCCAAATCTCAGCCCTGAAGAATAGAATGGATCTTTGAAGAGAATTCATCCAACATCAGCAGTGCTTTAACAAAACTGCAAAGGGCCATCTATCTATCTATATATATATATATATATATACATATATATATATATATAGAGAGAGAGAGAGAGAGAGAGAGAGAGAGAATAGCAGCTGAAGCATGGCACCCTTTTAGGGTAGTGAAGTGAAGGCTCTTACAATGTCTACCGCAGCCTCTTCACCTCTCAGAGGCACATAAAGAGATTCTTCAGTGAGCACATCTTAAATGCACCCAACCATTCAGCGCTGGCACTGACCTAGAAATGAATGTCAGTCCAACAAAAGCCGGAGAGACAATCATAGAAAAGAAATAAAAACACTCATCAAATCAAATTGTATTGATCACATACACATATTTAGCAGATGTTATTGCGGGTGTAGCGAAATGCTTGTGATCCTAGCTTCAACAGTGCGGTAGTGTCTTACAGTTCACAACAATACACGCTAATCTAAAAGTCAAATAATGGAATTAAGAAATATATAAATATTTGATTGAGTAATGTCGGAGTGGCATTGACTAAAATACAGTAGAATAGAAAACAGTATATACATATGAAATGAGTAAAGCAGTATGTAAACATTATGTAAACATTATTAAAGTAACTAGTGTTCCATTATTAAAGTGGCCAGTGATTCCAAGTCTATGTATATAGGCCAGCAGCCTCTAAGGTGCAGGGTTACGTAATCGGTTGAAAGCCAGCTAGCGGTGGCTATTTAACAGTCTGATGGCCTTGAGATAGAAGCAGTTTTTCAGTCTCTCGGTCCCAGCTTTGATGCACCTCTACTGACCTCGCCTTCTGGATGATAGTGGGGTGAACAGGTCATGCTTTGGGTGGTTGATGTTCTTGATAATCTTTTTGGCCTTCCTGTGACATCAAGTGCTGTAGGTTTCCTGGAGGGCAGGTAACAACCACACTCTGGAGCGCCCTGCGGTTGTGGGCGGTCCAGTTGTGGTGATACAGCCAGAGAAGATGCTCTCAATTGTGCATCTGTAAAACTTTGTGAGGGTTTTAGGGGCCAAGCCAAATTTCTTCCCCAAGGCTGGAGATTGCTTGGTCAGTCGGCAGTATCAGATATCTGGGATGCTCATATCAACCCTTAAAGAAAAGCTCTCATAGATTTAGGACTCTATTCGATCAGATACGCTTTAGCCGACATCCGCCTTGCGGTTGTTTTGGCGGTGGAATTATGTTAGAGCTATACTATTCACAAGTGGCTCCTGGCACTATAGGCTACCCCTACCCAAGGTAGAACAAAAAACAACCATGTTTTTTTCACATCCCTACTGTCTCCCATATATAAAATGGGGGGTTGTGTAAACTTATTTTACCGCAAAAGTTGTTAAATTTGTAGATATTGTGACACACCCCCTAAACAAAGAAAGTGCAGAATAATGCCTTGCTAGAGGGGGGATGGGCCTCATAAGCTTACTTAACCCAATATCGCAAGCTCTGATATTGCTACAATTAAGAATACAAGCAGTCAGTTGTCTGCCTGATAAAAACAAACTAGCAACATTAGGATATCTTAATCAATCTTGGAAATATAGACCAGTAAACACAGAGACTCAATAGGTGGAAATGTCAACAATTCATATTTATGATGAATGTAAGCTTTACTTTCTGTTAGCTAATTAATAGACACTTTTCCAAGTCAAATTTGCTTTCATTCAGTGCTGTATGGTCCTGCCTGACAAAAATACATCCAGTTAGACATGTTTTTTTTTAATGTTGTGGTTAGTGTAATCTGCTCTAAGGAAAACAAGTGGGCTCAGACATCAGAATTAGATTTATTTGGGTCCAACGTTCCTTGAAAGATTTTGTATCTACTCTTGTAATTAAGTCAAGGGCCATCACATATTATCTTTGGGGCCACCATGGATTTAGCCTCAAATCCAATATGGTGTCCAAAATCCAATATGGCTGCCATAATACCATTTGATGGAGGTTAAATCACCTGTAAATATGCATTTTGTAGATGAGAGGCATTCTTCTTCAGAAACGTGTACAACACTCATGCCCATAAAGATTTTTTGAAGTAAATCAATTTGATTCTGAATCCAATATGGCCAACGTGGTACACTCAAACACCTTCGCCAGCATATCAATTACCCTTGTTTATTTTGTATTGAATGTGTTATTCTGTCTTTAAAAGGATTCTTTTTTTAAAGGCTCTTGGTATTTCTAGGACTGTGAGTGGCACTGCCATGCCTCTGTTGTGTATGAATACCTGGAGCCAAATAGCTTTTTAACGTGTGTTCATGTTTTAATCTCATCCACACACTTACAGCAGACCAGCAATGGGCAATTCAACAAACAATGATATGATAACAAGCCTTTCACGGCACAAGCACATAGTAGCGTACCCAAGTTACAGGAAAGAAACATGGTATACAACAGAGCTACTCTAGCAGCCTATATGTGCAGCTCTAACCTTTCCCCTCTTTTCCCCCAAGTGCAAGGTTGATTCAACACCTTTGAGATGACAGGACACGAGTGCTGCGCACTTAAAGGATGAGGAGACAAAGTAGCCAGTGGTGGCTGTAGTTCTGGGGCCTGGCCAGCTCGCAGAGCTAACTGGTCATTCTGGGCAAGTGGCAGCGACAAGGGCAGTATCCTTTCAATATGATTGGCGGGCTATTGGGGCTGTGTGGTGATCAGTATCCAGTTCTACAACAGTTGGGTGCGGACACTCGGGAGATGCTGCTTGCATGCCAACGAGACCCATTGCCTGATCTCAGCCTGAACGATGCTGGGGATACTTCAGCCGTGGAATGGTTAGTTGTCTGGTTGTGAAAGAGAGTCTGTGAAAGGGCTGTCACAGACAGATCTGCCCTGAGATCTTTCCAATGCCTAATTGACCTGTGTGAGGAGTTTTTTTAATGTTGAATGTGGAACAAATCCTATTGGTCAAATCCTACATATTCCTTCATATTCCTTTGTTTGTTGGGTAGAACGATCATTTTAAACTGATATTAACTGTGGGTGGTTGGCTGTGATTACGGTCTGGGGCATGCCCAGCAGGACAGAGTGACAGAACCGGTGAGGGTGACCTCAGGTTAACAAGAGGTTAGCTAGAGTGTATGTCATAGACTATGACCTAGGACAGTAAAGTGGGTGCAGAGGAGCTGGTCAAGCGTGAAGCACAATCCCCAGCCACCAGTCAATCCCCAGCCACCATACATAACGACAATCATCTGTGTTTAAATTTGACCATCCTAAGGGGACTCTTGTTTGCCATAGACGGCATATATCCGTAAAATAATGTTGGGATTACAGCATAGTTTCCCAGACCAATTCATGAGTCAACCTAACATGAGAGGTCATTCTTTACATGCGAGTCCAGTTCAGGTATCACATGTGCTGGCCAGACATGGGTGGTAGCAAAATAGGTACATGTGATGGCAATGCACGCCAGCATTTTCCACGTGGCATTTTGGCTGCTGAATGGCCTACTGACAGTCTGTCAGTGGCATTCCAGTTCCTTGGTGTCTGTCTGTAGTTACTGCCAGAGGGGAGGACTGAAGGTGGAGGGGGCCTATCCAGGACAGTTCTGGAGGATTCAGGATGGCATTGACACTGGAGAGCTGCAATTCCTATGAAATGTGAAAGCCCACTAAGTTGATGGCATTTCTTGTCAATGAGTGTCAGATTGTGTTGGTTCATTGAAGTGACCTGCCTTATATTCTTGTCGTCATGCGTGATTGCATTCTCCCCATACACCATAATAACACCAAGTCAACAGCAACTCCAGGGCAGAGGGTGAGGGTGTCAGGGAGAGGGTTTCATGGTTGGATTCTCTTTCCTTTCGTTGAAGCCTCCCAGTTGCCTCATTGATCCTCAAAGAGACTCATGACTTGGGATACTAGGTGTTGCCATGCCAAGCAATCTGTTGCCTTTTCTATATGCATAAAAAGGTATTTGAGTGTAATTATGGCAGGTTTATTGTATTCCCAACATAGTTGAATTGCACAAAAATAGTCTTAAGATCAGATCATAAGAACAGTACACAAATCTGAAAGATGTCCCTCATTTAAAACATGCATATACAACTGAATAAAATCAAATCACAGTTTATTGGTTGCATACCCTCATTTGCAGATGTTATCGCAGGTGCAGCGAAATGCTTGTGTTTCTAGCTCCAACAGTATAGTAATACCTAGCAATACCGTACCAGGGGGTGATACAGATAGACAGGATGTTTGTGAGGGTCTTAGGGGCCATACTGACTTTCCTCAGCTTCCTTCTTCAACAAGCTGTTTGTATGAAGGGACAAATGTATCCAATATATATACAGTACAGGTGATTAAACCACCATTGGAATTAAACCACATTTGGAATTAAACCACCTTTGATAATTAAACCACCTTTAGTGATTAAACCACCATAAGAAACCCCTTGTTATTCTGGCAGCCATATTGGATTTTGGACACCATATTGGATTTGGATGGGGTGGGGGGTAAATGTAATTGCAAGAGTAGGAACTGAACAAATAAAATCCACAGAGGAACTTTTGACTGAAAATGTTTTCCATTTTCAGTGTCTGACCTCACTTGTTTAACTTTACTATTATAAAGTTATTATTTACAGCAGCCACAACATCCAAGAACCTGTGTATCTGTAGGTGCCTGGTGGTTAGAGCGTTGGGCAAGTAACTGAAAGCAACTGAACGCTTGCTGGATCAAATACTTGAGCTGACAAGGTAAAAATCTGTTGTTCTACCCCTGAACAAGGCAGTTAACCCTCTGTTCCCCGGTAGGCTGTCATTTTAAATAAGAATTTGTTCTTATTACTTAGTTAAATGAAGGTTGTGTAAAAAAAAACTTTTTGTCAGGCAGGATGATACTGTACTTAATAAGAGCAAATTTGACTTGTCTATTAATCAGTTACCAAAAAGTCAAGCTTACATTCATCATAAATATTCATAGTTGACATTTCCTCCTATTGTATCTCCGTGTTCACAGGTCTCTATTTCCAAGATGCTGACAACTGACTACTTGTATTCTAAATGTTAGTAATATCAGAGACTGCAATATTGGGTTACATGATCTTATGTGGCCCATCCCCCCTCCAGCCAGGGGCATTAATCTGCACTTTTTGAGTTTAGGGGGTGTGTCACTATATCTATAAATGTAACCACTTTTGCAGTAAAGTATTTACATAATCATTTCATAAATGGGAGACATAAGAGAGGTGAACTACATGTCTGTGTTTTGTTCTACCTCGGGTAGGGGTATCTCAAAAACGAAAGACCTTTTCGAGCATTGGCGACTAGCCTAATGGGCTATACCTGAAGTGGACACTGCCAGAGGCTGCACAGAGTCGCATTAAGTGAAATCTCTTGCAGCCCTGTTTACAAGTTCCTACACTGGAATGTGAGATGAAATCTAGACCATGATTCAGCTGATAGAAATCCTCATTATGTACTTCATTTTCAATTTGAGTGTCATTATTTCTATATAGCTTACACTTTCTTGTTCTGAACTTTTAACACGAGTAGGAAGGATGTGACTTCATGACAATGATCAAGAGCAGCTGCTCACCAATTTGACAGCTCCAACGCAGTTACACCTCCCATCAGCTATGCGGGTGTTGGTTAACGTTTGATCTGATTGAATCTAGGCCTTATTTTCTATTTCTCTATCTCTGATCTCTAGTGTGGCAGCAACCTCGTCTCTTCCACCCCAATGCACACATAATACTGCACGGTTTAGGTTCCTGTCTACATTGCCCAAGATACATATTTCAGATTGATTGTATAGATAAAGGGTTAGGAAAACCACTCAAAACCCTGATTGTGGACTCAAATCAATAGAGTATGCAGAGAGCAGCATACGTCTCGTTCTCATTATCGCTCACTCTCTCTCTCTCTCTCTCTCTCTCTCTCTCCCTCTCTCTGTCTCACCCATGTTAACTCAAATGGGACTGACAGATTGTCTCAGAGACAGTGGGAAAGGAGGTCTTGGGCCAGTGGATCGCATCGTGACTGGCTCCTTATACATAAGCATGTCTTAGCATGGTTCCCAGTTAACAACCTAGCACTCTGTCTAAAAACTAAACTCGTTTACTACTTTTCCATCTCTTCTGTAGTGCATATGTATGCTGTTCTGTACAGCTGACTGCTGGTTAATTTGCCAGGGTTGAATTATGCATTGTTCCCACTGTGCTACTGGCTGGACACATTTGAATGTGTTTGACTGCACAGATCAAAACTCACCCATTAAAATGGCTGAAGATAGCATACTGCAGATAGGGCAAAAGAGGTTAGAAGGAGAGAGAATACACACAGATAGACAGAATATTCCTCTACTCCTCAAGGAATATGTCAATTTCCTTGCATGTCACACCCTGATCTTTTTCACCTGTTCATGTGATTGTCTCCACTCCCTGTAGGTGTCACTTATTTTCCCCAGTAAATTTATCCCTGCGTTTCCTGTCTCTCTGTGCCAGTTTGTCTTGTATGTTTAGTCAAGTCAACCAAGGTGTTTTTCCCATACTCCTTTTGCTATTCTCATTTTTATAGTCCCCCCGGGTTTTGACCCTTGCCTGTTTCTGGATTCTGTAACCGCCTGCCTTGACCACGAGCCTGTCTGCCACTCTGTACCTCCTGTTTTGACCTTTTGCCTGTCCACGACCATTGTCTTGCCTACCCCTTTGGATTATTAAACATTGTAAGACTCCAACCATCTGCCTCCTGTGTCTGCATCTGGGTCTCGCCTTGTGCCTTGATATTGTAATTGTGTGAAACACGGCCATCAAAATGAAAATCAGGTTCCTCCTAGTAGATATCTGATTCCATGCAATATATCTGCACCCAGAGAACTCATGGAAGACAGTAATGACTGTTGACAGCGGGCAACTCATATTTCTGGCAAACAGAATAAAGTGATAATATCAGGAGGAAACTCAGTGGAGAGTGGTTTGACAGTGATGTGAGGAGAAAGGAGTTAGCGACTAGCTTAAGTTTGCAAAAAGAAATGTGAGGAGCAAGGGCTAGCTAGCGTTAGTACTGGGCTGAAGTGATATGAGGAGAAAGGGGCTAGCGACAAGCTTTAGCATAGCGTTAGCCCTGGGCTGCAGTGATGTGAGGAGAACGGGCTAGTTAGCGTTAGCCCTGGGCTGCAGTGATGTGAGGATAAGGGGCTAGTTAGCGTTAGCCCTGGGCTGCAGTGATGTGAGGAGAAAGGGGGTTGTAAGTGCTGAGCTGCAGTGACGTGAGGACAGAGGGGCTAGCGTTAGTGTAGCACTGGCCATAGTTAGCGCTGATGTGGTGTGAGCTTGTGTCAGGGCTAACGGGTAACTGTTATGATGTCACCCAGCCCAAAATATACTCATACTGTATGTTTACTAGAATTTTGTAAGCATGACTGCTGATAGTGTAATACAAGCCAGGTAGCTCAATAGATGTAGCCTACCAGTTTCCCGGACCCAGATTAAGCCTATTCCTGGACTGAAAAGCATGAAACTCAATGGGAATCTTAAACTTAATTTCAGGCTTTATCTGGGTGTGGGAAACTATTCCTGAGATTGAATGACAATGACAACAGCGAGTTGAATAAGACAGAGTACTCTTCATCCTGCTCCCTCAGAGACAGACAGACAAAGGTTCAGACAGACAGAGGCGCGGATGGAGCTGTACACAGGGCTGTAGCTGCTGAGGCTCTGATGGAGTGTGACTGAACCACTGTGATGTCTAGAGTCCTAATGTTTCTGGAAAATTACCAACATGAATGGCACAGATGCCTGTCATCCTATCTGCGACGCGATGGCGACAGCAACCCACGATGCAGCTTGAACCCAGATGGGAAGAGAAGGAAAAAAAAAGTTTCAGACAATAGCCCCAATTTATGGTGTTTTTTAAAGTGCACAGAACTGTTATTTTAATCAGGATGTAAATTGGGCTTTTTGATTCAGAATCTGAGAGGTGAATGACATAGATGCCACAGTGCCGCATAAAATGCCAAGAATCAATGCCAATCCTGTTGCCTGTCTGTTGCAAATGGAATGGAAATGGAATGTTGATTGATGGTCAGTCAAATGTTACCCCTAATGACCATGTCTCGATAGAAAGACATGGATTGTCAATGGAAAACGTGTGTCTTGTCAGTAGAATGTTAGTATGGTCCGTTCCTGCCTGTCTTTCCGAGCTGTTCTCTTACACAGACAGAAATAGCTGATCTCTCTCTCTCTCTCTCTCTCTCTCTCTCTGCGACACATCAAATAGAGGAGCGGATGTGCGGTGGTGTGAGAAAGAAAATACCACCTCCTCAGAGCAGTGGGAGTGCAGCAGTATCCACAGCAGATTCCTCCAGGAGTGGAAACAAGAGCTGGCTCTGCTTAGTTTTCTTATGACAGACAATTCTGTTATGGAGATGATAAACACAACATTCATCTCTCCTTATCTCCGCTAACCCAGACTCACATACATGCCAGACGCTTCTTTGCTATCGTCATCGTTGTATAACACTGTAAAGAAGGTTATAAGGGAATGATACGCAGAGATATATGCTGCTGGTGTATGTTCTGCTCTGTCTGCGTAATCTATAGATTATGAATTTGGAAGCGTCTGTGGCGTTGCACACACACGGTGCGTTCTTCTGTCCGTTTGTACGGGGAAAACATTGTGAATTCTAATTCTAATAAAGAATAATCTTCTCTGGTCAGAAATACAAGGAAAGTAATACACCACTCAAAAAAATCTTTTTTACAGAGCTGCAATCCTGCAGTCAAGATCAAGTTATTTTTTTTAATCAAAGGGACAGTTTTTTTGGCTATATAAAAACCTATCTAGAAACCAGAAACTAGACTGATGACTGTGTGCGCTTACATCTTCTGGTATCAAATACAGACAGAGTGAACAAGATACTCACAAAGTTCAATTAAACAAGTCGACAAGAAGCACCGACTTCATCAAGAGTTTGAGTCACAACACTGTACACTCAGCCATTTAGAACAAGTTACTGTCAGAAAAGACACAGAGACAGAGAGGCCCTGACTCTGACACTAACAGGAGGGCACGACAGAGTATGAAAGCGAGGAAAGGTGTTTGGCAGTGCAGAGTTGTATGCAGAAATCAACCACGACGATTACAGTAATATTAATGCGCATTAAAAGAAAAACAATCGCAATATGCTTGTAATGTCCTTGTATTCCTCCTCCATACGCTTCCTTCTTTCCTTCCCTATGTAGCTTTCCTTCACTAGAGTAATAGAGTGTGTAGTATACAGTATGTACAGTCCAGTGTGCGAGTAAGGCGTGTGTGTGAACTGAATCGTGAGTGCAGAGTTTGAGTGAGGGGTGACGTGAGTATGTCCGGTCCAGCCCAGTCCACTCCAGTCAACTATTCGGAGTCCACTCCAGCCCAGCCACGCCTAGTCCACTCCACTGAGTCCATTTCAGCTAAAACACAGTCCAGCGTAGTCTGGTCTCGAGTGTCTGGCTTTGTCCATTCATGTCTGGTCCCAGTTCAGAACACTGGGTTTGTGTACTGGGTTGGAGCACAGTATGTGTATTGGGAGTTGTAGTGCAGTTGGGTTGTTGTGCAGTTGTCTCGGCAGTATGGCTGTTCAGATGTTACTTGCTCCCTGCGGATGTATAGTGTGTAGTCCTGACACTTTTCCCCTGCTAGTGTGTAGTTTTATATACAGTAGTTGTGTAATAGTGTAATAGTATGCTGTACAGGAGTTGTGTGGCCCTAGCACCCAGTTTGTCAGTTGTGTAGCTAACTGTGTAGTAGTTTACTGTAGTTTTGTAACGTTGGTGTACAGGTATGTAATCCAAGCAGTTTGATTCTGCTTGTGAAATGTTGTATACTTCTGTAGTTGCAAAGGTGTGCAGTCTTAGCAGTTTGACTCTGCAGGTGTGAAGTTGTACAGTTCTGTGTACTAGTATGTTTGTATAGTCCTGCAGCTGTGTAGTCATTAAAGTTCCAATGCAGCCATTTTTTTTTATCTCAACATCATCTCATTTTTGGGTAATAATTAAGTAACTTGTCAAAAAAGAAAAACAGCTTCTTAGAAAATAGCAATTTCTCCAGCAAGAATTTAGCTCAGATTGTCTGGTTAATGGTTGAGTGGGGAGGGGAAAACTGAAAACTTGCTGTTTTTGACAGAGACGTTTGTAACTCTCTTTCTAATTGGTCTAACTAATTTACCACCTGGTGGTGTCACCGGGCAGGCCAAAACTCCATCCCACCAAAACAGGATGAATTTCAGGCGGTCTTCTAAAAAGGATCTTATACTAAAGGGGCATTAACATCATTTTCACAATTTCACAGTATTATATCAACCTCATAGTGTGGAAATATACACTGAATATAAAACACTGAAAAATCATGTTTTTGACTGCACTGGACCTTTAACAGTAGTTGTGTGGTTTTAACAGTTGGACCCTGCGGGAGTGTAGTTGCTGAGCTCTCTGCGTATGGTGCTGAAGGGCGACAGCTCCAGCTCTGTGGTACACTCATGCTCATTATCATCACTAGCCGTGCCTGAGGAGTGGGCATGGTTACAGCAGCAGCAACAACAACAGTCCAGGAAGGCTCTGCCTAGCGGACGACATAATAACAGGAGCAACACAGGCGTCACTGCCGCCCGGCAGAACAACAACAGCTGTGACAGGAGGTGTAAGACCGCCATGGTCCGCTCCGGCACGCCTGCCGCCATGTATGCCGACACGATGTTACAGATGTTCTCCGGGACCACGCAGGCGCCGTAGACGATGGCGAGCGCCACGACGGTGCAGTTCATCTGGCTTTCTAGGCGTATCTGCTTCTTGTTGCCGCGGACGCAGGCCTGCTCGGCGAGGCGGATCTTGCGGGCGGTGACGAGGGAACAGCCGATGGTGAAGAGCGTAGGGAGGCAGAAGTAACAGCCGAAGCACCACCAGAGCCGCGCGCCCTCGTAGGTTAGACCCAGGATGTAGAGTGTATCTGGGAGCGATGTCGAGATGCGCACCACACAGCGCTCCGTTGGGGGGTCATCTGGTAGGGCGGGGTCCTCGGTGACCAGCTGTCGGATCAGGAGCTCAGGGAGAGCCAATAGGAGAGCTCCGATCCAGATGACGGCGAGCTTGGCTGTAGTGGAGGTGCAGTTCTCGATCATCTCGTAATACATCTGGACATTGGTGGCTGCGCGGAACCGGTCAATGCACAGAGCACACAGGGTGAACGTGGTCACACCTAGAGATGCCACCTGGGGACAAATACAGGGAGAAATGGTTAATGGTTTATCACAAAGATAAATGGTTCATCAGAATGTTGACTCATCTGACAGTGTACACCAAATAGTCCTTTCTCATTTTACTTTCACAATGATGACAACACAATTCATAGAAATCTGACAGAGGATTGTACTGAGTCTTCTCCTTGAACTGAAAGAACGCATTAAACTGGAAAAATATGCCAAATTGTAAGCCTTTCAAAGCTTAGAAAACAATTCATTCAGAACCAAGTCTCTGCTATGCCTTGGTTCGTGTCTGAAAGACTGAGGCACAGCAAGGAACCTGGAACGTATCCCTCTCCATCTGGAATCACTTTGACTGTAGTTACTACAGGGAAAACTAACTGTAGCCAGACCCAGACCCAGCTGCTATAGTCTGTATGGTCCTGCTCTGTGATTACTGCTGCTGCAGTTTACTACATAAACAGTAAAGCTGTGGAGGTTTCTCTCTCTCACCCACTCCCTCTTCTCTTTACCTCACTCTCCTTCTCTCTCTTTCTCTCTCTACCCTCTCTCATGTTCTCCCTCCTCTCTCTCTCCTTCCCCACTCCCTCTCTATCTGTTAATTAGACTAGTGTTTTCCAGACGTCCCTGGGAGGCCACAGAGGCTACAGCCTTCTAAACAGTAACATCCTGCAGAGATCGAGATAGAGAGGAGAACCACACATGAACAATGGATCTCTGCCAAAGCTACTACTGTTCTAATGAATTAGAGCCAAAACAGAACAACACTGGGTCAGCCATTAGAGAGACTTATGAAAGGAAAGGAAATACCTGCATGCTATTGTACAGCATGCTCCAGTAGACTTCAAAGAGATGTGACAGTGTGTAGGTATTCCTAATCCTTTTATGAGACATTTTGATACCTTGCAACTGGTATATATACTCCTGTACACTTCAAGGAGCATAACATTATTTTTTCCTGTTAATACTAAAACAGTAAAACTGGCAACAACAAAAAAATGAGTTGGTGAAACATTGATTCAACCAAAAACGTGGTTTATATCTTGGAAACAAGATCCCTCTTCTATGGTGACTAATGATGACCTTCAGCCTGTGCTGGTCATACAGTGTGTTTGGTTGCTTTAATTACAGCCTGAGAGGGCTTCCTGCTTCCTGGACAACCATGCACCATCGCGTCTGTGTGCCAGGTTACTGCCTTCGAGCCCTACTCTGCTTTGTACACTCACACAGGTGCCAACATGGTGAATATTTCATAGCCTGAACACTGGAGACAAGTCAAACTAAACACTGTCACACAGAGCGGGTGAATTCTTTGGTCAGATCTCACAGAGCAGGAGAGAGAGAGGGGGGGGGGGGGGGCAGAATAGGACATGCCCAGTTTTGTACAGATATGTAGATCAAAGATATGGGCCAATGACCATGGTGCTGGAGCTAGTGTGAAGCTAACGTTGACTAACTGAAAGCTGTGTGTGTGTGTGTGTGTGTGTGTGTGTGTGTGTGTGTGTGTGTGTGTGTGTGTGTGTGTGTGTGTGTGTGTTTGTGTTTGTGTGTGTGTGTGTGTGTGTACGTGTGATTATTCCTATCGCTAGCCTAATTATTCATACCACAGCCTGACATTTTTATAAAGATTAACAGGCCAATTTGGCAGACCTGACCCCTGTCATGTCTGCCTTGTCTGTGGCCATACTCACAGTCTGTACAGCACCATTGTCTGTCTCAGTAACTTATATTATATATATATAATAGAGAAATTTCCCCTGTTGCTGGTTTAATAATGGCCCACGAATTCCCTCATTAAGCTCCTCTGAGCAGCAGCCTTCAAAACCCATGTTAATAATTGGAGTTTAATGGCGACCGAGTGACTGGGGGCCCCACGGCGGGCAGCCATGTTGGATCCTGAGCGGCTGTCATGGTAATGACTCTTATCTATTGATAAATGGTGCAATACTCACAAATGCACACACACACACACACATATATATATATATATATATATATATATATATATACAGACACAGAAACACACACACGCATTAATAAGCTGAAGACAAAAGCTATTACAGTTCAGGTCTGTTACAGGCTGACTGCATCTGACCCTCCCTCTCTCCCCCCTTCCCCAGACCATAACTCCAACAGGAGAAGCCTAGGCCCCCGGATATATATATATATATATATACAGACACAGAAACACACACACGCATTAATAAGCTGAAGACAAAAGCTATTACAGTTCAGGTCTGTTACAGGCTGACTGCATCTGACCCTCCCTCTCTCCCCCCTTCCCCAGACCATAACTCCAACAGGAGAAGCCTAGGCCCCCGGCTGCCACTCTGCCACGGGGATCATCAGTCTCTCTGTACAGTCAGGGAATGGATCATCACAGAAACAAGCTGGCAGACAGGGCTAAATATGGACCTGAGCACTCTTATGACTCCATGACGTAGCCTCTGAACTGTAACACTGATTCAATGTTCACTGTTTTAGCTATGTGTGTGATACGGTTATCCTAGGTTACTGTTGAGATGAAGCTCAATGTAAATGTAAATTGTTAAATGTCTATTACCAAGTGGACATTACAGTTCCAATTTTGTTCTACACTGGCTGTGCATACATGATTCACGCAGTTATAAATAAGTCAATATTTCATTTCTGCTTCTATAATCATTTTGTTTGATTCTCTCTGGGTTGTGATGTTGTTATCTATCTATGTGGCCTATCTCCCAGCAAACTAAGCATCTACTCATCCACTAGCTAACAAATAGCCTGAATGGGATAAATATCACCCATTATCCATTATTTACAAATATTAATTATATACACTGAATCATTAACATATTTTCCAATGAACTATCATGTATGTGTCCATCAGACCGCATGAGTAATGAGTAATAGAGGGACAGATAATGTGCTGTTGGGCGGAGTGTATATGTGGGAGTGTGTGGTGTGTATGTGGGAGTGTGTGTATGTGTGTGTGAGTGTCCTTCCCCTAACCACAGTGAGCACGTGCAGAGAGGATCACTGTGGGTAAATATCAGTGGAGCGCAGGCTATCCCACCCATCTGGAATGTCAGTACACCCTGCTACCATGTGTGTGTGAGAGAGAGTTTCTGCGTGTGTGTGAGTGAGTGAGTGAGTGAGTGAGTGAGTGAGTGAGTGAGTGAGTGAGTGAGTGAGTGAGTGAGTGAGTGAGTGAGTGAGAGAGAGAGAGAGAGAGAGAGAGAGTGAGAGAGAGAGACTAGGTGTGTGTGAGATTTAGTGTGTGTTTGAGATTCTGTGCATGTGTGTCCATAAATGAGAGAGATTGAGCCTATGTGTGTGTGATTGAGCCTGTGCAAGTGGGCGCCCACATACATGGGTGACAGGGTGATGAATGTCTAGCTATTAACACCAGTCCCAGCACAATGCAGTCGTCCACCTCTGACCTGAATGGCTCCCAGTTTCCCAATTCCCTGCAGCAGACTGGGATGAGTTTATCTCACTGCATACAGCAGCACCTCAGCCTCCCAGTCTCTCTCTGTCTGAGAGTGGACAACGCTGCTGGAGAGAACCCCTCTATGCCTATCTGAGCCTCACTGTTCACACTGAACTTATAGAAGCATTATCTTTACTATTCACTACTGGCTGTTGATATAGGCTACGCTGCAGACATTAGCCAGGGACGTGATTCATATAACAGCACTCTGAACCAATTATATCAACTTGGGGAAAGGTCGAAAAAGCATTAAACATTTATGGCAATTTAGCTAGCTGAAATGCACAAGGTCCTCTACTCCGACAATTAATACACATAAAACGGTCAACCGAATTGTTTCTAATCATCTCTCCTCCTTCCCGGCTTTTTCTTCTTTGGACTTTATATGGCGATTGGCATCTAACTTTCATAATAAGGTCTATTACCATAACTGACTGACTGACCTCAGTTCATCTTTCAATCACCCATTTGTGTATAACCAATGAGGAGATGGCACGTGGGTATATGTTTCTATAAACCAATGAGGAGATGGGGGAGGCAGGACTTGCACCGCGTTCAGTGTCACAAATAGAGCTGACTTCTATTTTAGCGCTTTGCAACACAGACGCTAGTTAGCGCTTGCGAGCAGTGTGGGTGCAACGCTAGCGGTGTGGTCAGCATGTTAGAGCTCTGCACATCACTGGAGACTTGATTACATACACACACTCACACACACCACATGAGCAGGCCACAGAAACCACGCGCACACATACACACACCACAGAGAGATCCTCCCATCAGTGTCAAAGGGACTGTCCATGTCTCAGTGGAAAACTGTAGCATCTCTCCTCCTCTCCTAGCTCTCTGTATCTAATGCATTATTGTCACCATGTTAGCTGTGTGGTCATGTACATGCGTACGTGTGTCTTCGTCTGTGAGTCTGTCTGATTGTGTCTGCACACACATCTGTGTGTGGGTGTGTGTGTCCTGAGTCAGTGGGAAATGCAGCCTGAGGCTTCCTCTCCTCCCAGTGGAGTGTTCTCTCCCACATCCTGCCTGCGGAGTGACTTTACTCCCCACTTAATCCACATACAGTCACAGTGGGTCAACTCAGCACTGCACTGGGCTGAGGACACGCATGGACACACACATGCACACGCATGGCCGGATGACACACACGCATGCACTGACGCACGCAGGGACTCATGGGCATGCATGTTTAAAATTCACAAACGTGCCTGCACGCACTCACCCACATGCATGGAAACCAAACCCCCCCCCACACTCCTCACTGCACACCTAGTGCTCTACTTAGAAGTCATGTTTCTCTGCAGCAGAAACCCAATACCATTCACCAGTTTCACCACTACACTGCACAATAAGATTAGGGGTTCTGGGAATAACAAATGTGTTTTAACCCAAAGTCACAAAGTAAAGGCATGACTGCACAGAGAGAGAGAGAGAGAAATAGAGAGAGAGAGCGAGAGACACACAGAAGTGGGAGAAAATGAGGGAGAGATAGAGGGAAGGATTAAGTGTGTGGGTGTCATGAGTTGAGGGTGGAGGTAGGGATGCCACTTCCATCCAGCAGCCAGCAGGTGTATGTAGCAGTGTCACACTGGGTGTCACAATGAGTTGAGGTGACATCTGAGTTTGGTGGGAACTCATCTTGTTTATTATTATGCCGAGGATGGCTAATCCCCTGTTAGGGGGAAATGGATTAGTGTCATGTTCACTGTGATAGACTTTTCTATCACAACTTGTTCTGAATATGACAATACTGTATTATAAATGTGTACTAGACAATGCAATACTACTTGAAATTGTGCCTATGCAAAGAGAAATGTGCGGATGCCCCATCAGCCACCAATATAGGAGACAATCTGTAGTACAATATAATCAAATAGAACATAATAGAATACCTCTAAATATGGCACGATTTTACAGGTGAAATCTCCCAGTAGCCAGGACTTAGTCAATTCGTGGAAAATGACAAGGGGCAGGCAAAAGAAGACCACTACAAAATCCCAGATGGCCAGGTTAGCTATGAGAGAGTTGGAGATGCTCTTCATATAGTAGTTCTGACACACGATGCACAGTATGGCTATGTTTCCTGCTATCCCAGCGAGGAAAATTATGGCAGAAACGCCCATGATAGCATAAGCTCCAAAGGTTTCACTTGTCACTGGGTAAAATGGGTTTTTGATTTCACTTCCAAAATCTGCTGTGTTGGGAGGTGTCATTGGAGTGGCATCCCACGGGTTTTCCTCCCGGTAAGTAAACATCTCGTTTTTCCTGGTGAAGAAGTCGAGGGGTAGGTCGGTAGAGGTGAGAGCTAGGGGCTTGGGTATTGGTTCCCATGGAGAGAGAGGGGGGTCCAGCCCGCCCACTGCGCTGTGCGCCTGAGATAAAGCCATTGAGCTTTTGTTCACTTTTCTCCCCCTCTCCCTCTTAAACGCCTTCTTCTGCTCGTCTTTTGTGCCTCTCTTGCGTCTGTCGCTGTCCAGTTGTCCCCCGCGCTGCTGGCCCATTGCTGGAGACTCAGGGATATTGTATCCACCTGCCGTACCCATGGCAGCGGCTCCGCCAATCTCCCTATTCAACTTTCTCCTCTTGTGGCGGCGTACCATGTCCCTGTGTGGGGTGTCAGAGTAATCCCCCAGCGTTAGTGTTCTGTTGGACTGGTGTTGTTTTAATCCGACATGCCTATGTTTTGTTTCATCCGTAATTACGCGCGTCCTTCTCACATTAGTAGAATGAATCTTTTCCATCCACGTTTGAATATTCTGTTTGGAGTAGGACGTACCTGTAGCGTGTCCCCCAGAGCGAGTGCTGTTGTAAACTGTGTTTTGGGGACCTTCTCCGATGGTTGTGTGAGCGGTCCTGTGTGTTGCTGTGGCGTTAAACCCATAATACAACGCGGTTTCTCTAGTTCGCATGTAGCCATTATTTCTGAGAGACAAGATATGTACATTCCCCAACAACACACACAGCGTCCTCAGCATCAGAGTCCGCATGGTCCAGATCATAGCGCAGACAGAGATATCCTCCTCAGAAAGCCATCGTTATCTCGGTGAAGAGAATAAGCTCCCGTTCAGTCTACACCCATAATGACAAGAATCACACTAAACTTAAACACCCAATGTAGATCCCAAACATCTTATAATGTTGGTAAACTTTTAGCTCATATCTAAATTCAGCGCCCTGGGTTTGGTCTCCGCCGTGCTGTTGTTCTGTGCAAGCCAGCCGCCACCTCCTGTGAGATGTATTTGGTCAAGTAGAAAGCGCCATGCCTTACCGAACTAGATATCCCTGCAAGGTTCTCATGGCACCACATGCCAATAGCAAACTCATATTACAGCGACAACATGGTCACATGCATCTCATCTCCATAAACAGCAGATCACCGGACTTTCCCTTGTGAGCCGAACAGGCTGCACTGGCTGTGGTTGGGTCGGGCTGAGAGTCTCGCAGACTGTGCGGCGCTGCTGCTGTGTGCTGCTGTGTGTTTGTTACACAGCTGCGAGCTGAGAGAGAAGAGAGGCGCGGCTCTGGCTCGTTCTCTCTGTCCGCTCCGTGGAGCACAGAAGTGAGCTGGGTGTCTCGGGGAGGACTGTGAAGGAAAATGGACTCCCCTGGCGGCTAACCCTGATCTGTCAATCCACATCCACCAGATCCTGCCTCCTGACTACCGCCGCTGGCATCCAACCACGCCCGATGACGCGCACTCGATTAATATATTATCATCATAATTACCATAGCAATATCGGCGTGTACTGACAGCACCTCTTTCTCCATGGTTTAACATAATATTTTGGGTTGAAACTATTCTGATGTCTGTTTGCTCGATATCAGTTATTGTGCAAAACATCTGCAGTAGCCTACAGGGTATGTTTACACATCCCAGCTAGCACATAAAGTCCGACAACCATATGTTTCTTAGAGCTTGGTGAGAGCGTGGTTGTCCTATGGTTGTTTTGCATACAACCTTTCTGGGAATGGTGTCGAATAGTTGCTTGGCTTTGGAACATTCTCAGTACATTCTCAGGAACTTGACAAAAAAATAAATAGATTTTCTTGGTATTTCATAACGTTAACATGATAATGTTCTAGGAATGTTCTCCGACTGGAATGTTCTTAAATTGCTCCAAGAACCTCAAGAAACAACGTTATTCTGTCTACATTTCAGTAGTTCACCATAAGGTTTCATACAGATATTCAAATGGTTTTATTTAAAGTCATGTTCTCAAATTGTTCCCAAGATCTTTAAGATAACTTTTCATAAAAAACACAAGAAATCTTTAGTAACGTTCAGAGAACGTTCTAAGAATGTTTATTAAAAAGCATACATTCCGTTCTCAAATGTTAAGAACACTTTAGTAATGTTCAGAGAACGCTCTAAGAATGTTATTTAAAAACATATGCATTCCGTTCTCAGCATCAACAAAACTATCTTGTTAAGTGTGTCCAAGTGTGTTGGCCGAGCCCACTAATAGGCCATGCCTGATCTTAATGAGTGTGTGTTTTCTTTGAAATGGGGTCTGTTTGAATAGACTAAAATGAACAGCTTTGTATGTGTAAAAAACATTGCATGCTAGCTCCATCTTGGTGACGCAGTGTACTAATTCCATAGATAGACAACAGAAGCTTATAGGTTAAAATCTCACAGATGTCGTGTAACAATAAAAACCAAATGTGTTTGCATGATTAATGCCTAAGGATATACATTTCTATGTGTCTTATCTGTGCTTGGAAATCAAAAAAGTTAACCTAAGCTACCAGTGTTATTAAAACATTCAGTTAAGGTTTTAAGAAAGTTATTCAAAAACCTCCAAATAACCTATCATTTCCGTTCTCAGAGCATTTTTAAAACCTCTCGGAAACTTTAAAGGAGCCAGAATAAAACGTTCTAAGAACCTCCCTGCAACCTAAAAAATAAACATTCCCGGAACAGGCGAAATGTTCACTTCTGTTCTCAGAATGTTTAAAGAACTTTTCATTTTACTAGTCAGGTGAATCCAAATGTGAAACCAATTTGAAACCAAAAACATATGTTCCCACAACTTCCAAGGAACCAACTGTGCTAGCTGGGATGTATACACAATTAATAGGAGACCATGATTTGTGTGCACTGCCATACCATGCATATGCATAGGCCTAATAGGATATGTATCATCCCTTAAAAATAATGTTATGAGGAAGAGTCATTAAACTCATATTGGTAACAGTTTTTTAGCACATCCCCTAGCTGTCTTTTTAGTTAGAGAACAGACTTGTTTGACAAGAGTTCTGACTCTGGGCTGACACATTAAATGGAAACAAATTATTTTGAGTATATGGACAAGATGGAGCATGTCCAGGCTTGCAGAAACATTTCCTGCAGGAGGAGGGACGACGGGAATGTTGTAACTGTTAAAACTGGCCATCCTTTTTACAAAAGGACAGATTTTGAGTTATATAAACTTGGATTTTTTGGCAGGTACATATGCAGGATGCTACCCTCCAAAGCATGGCCTTCGCTCCAGATAAAAACTCCAACCCTACAACCTAATTTTGACCAAAATTAACTAGCGATTACTGCTTCCAAGGTGTTATTTTTCCAAGCTATGCGGAGGGGGCTCTAGCAAACAAACAGCAGAGACCTGAAGACACCATCCAACCTGGAACTGAGTGAGTAGTGTTTGGTCTGATGCTATTTTCAAAGCCAGGAAGAAAAATAAAAAAGGAACAATAAAGTAGATTACAATGATATATTTGACTTTCTGGGGACTGAATGCTGAGTTAAGGCTCCCAGGCTTGCAAGGACAGACCAGATACAAATTCAATTAGCACTAAGGTGTGAAGTAAAAGGTGTCAAGGAATTTGGGCCCAACAAGTGGCAGGAGTCTTTGAAGCATCCTTTGAAGCCCCCTCCTGCTGTTCAAAGATCATTCACTTGCATTTTCTACAAGAAGTCTGCCTCTAGAAATAAAAGCTTCTCCCAAGTGGGTGTGACACCTACTTCCGTTGTCTGCTGAATTGCTGCTTGGATTCCACCTGGTAATCTGTTCACCGTCTGCCCTGGCCTGTCTCCCCCTGTCTGGTACAGGTACCTCCACCACACTCACCCCTCTCTCCTGAGCTTTCGCTCGCCTCCAGCACTCACGCACTGTTGGGGAGAGTGACTCTGAACTTACAATGGCGAGCCTCAATTCATTGTATATTTTATGATTTTCTTGTATATTTTGCATTTTTTTTTCTTATGACACCTGCATACTTTGTTGACTACAAACCTTCTTTAACCAACCGTGGAACAGATTATGTTTGTTCCCACCCACGGGACTCTGACTCTCTACTGGTTACCCAGACTTTTGGCCTCCCATCCTATTCTAATCACGTCTCGCCGGGCTTTGTATCCATTTTACCTGATGAAATTGCTGTACAATATGATCTTGTTGCCATCTGATGCACATTCAGATGTAAAACATCAGCACTGCAGAGCTCTCCCTGTCCTATGCCGTACCTTGATTGTATTACTGTTGATGATATCTGGAAACGTGCATGTACACCCTGGCCCATCTACTGTTGCTAGCCCCAATTCTGACTTGTGCTCTGATCTCTGCTTAACTGATTTCTGCTCTCGTAAAAGCTTGGGTTATGTGCACGTTAACAATAGAAGCTTATTACCTAAAATGGATCAATTGAAAGTGTGGGATCATAGCTCCAATCCAGATGTGTTGGTCATTAATGAGACCTGGTTAAGGAAGAGCGTTTTGAATACTGATGTTAACCTTTCTGGTTATAACCTTTTTCGGCAAGACAGATCTTCCACAGGTGGTGGAGTGGCAATCTTTACCAAGGATCACCTTAAGTGCTCGGTTGTCTCCACCAAGTCTGTCCCCAAACCATTTGATTTGCTGGTTTTAAGCATTCAACTTTAAAATGGCTCTTTGTTGATGCCTCCGTCCTCCATCAGCCTGTACCCTACCTGCCCTAAGCTCGCTCCTGGTCCCTTACACTAAGTCTGAATTTGTCTTGCTTGGTGACCTAAACTGGGCCATGCTTAAACCACCTGACCAAGTCCTAAAGCTATGGGACTCCCTAAATATTTCTCAGATTATTACCAATCCCACAAGGTATGACTCCAAACACCCAGAAAAGGCTACTCTCCTCGATGCTATCCTCACAAATAAACCTGATGGGTATCAGTCTGGTGTTTTCTGTAATGACCTTAGTGATCACTGTTTTACAGCCTGTTTTCGTAATGGCTGCTCAGTGAAACAACCTGTCCTGATTTGTCATAGACGCTTGCTAAAACACTTTAATGAGCAAGCCTTCCTTCATGAACTGGCCTTTGTAAAATGGTATAGAATCAGCTTGATCCCCTCTGTCGAAGACGCTTGGACCTTCTTTTTTGATATTTTCAGTGGTATTGTTAACAAACACACACCCCCATAAAGAAAATGAGAATTAAAAACATTTCCCACCCCTTCTAATGCGACTCCCCGATGCTTCTCCTTCTTTTTCCCCAGCCCTGCAACAAAGTGTCTCCCTGCAGGCAGTCACTGAGCCCTAGGTGCAAGGAGCTCCTTAGACTTGACCTCAAAAAACATCTGGGTCAGATGGTTTAGACCCTTTCTTCTTAAGGTTGCTGCCTCTATCATCGGTAAGCCTATCGCCAACCTTTTTAACCTGTCTCTGACCTTTCTGAGGAGGTTCCCACTGCTTGGAAGGCAGCCACGGTTCATCCTTTATTTGAAGGGGGAGATCAACTGTTCTATTTTGCCCTGTTTATCAAAAGTGTTGGAAAAACTTCTAGTCAACTGACTAGAATTCTTGATATCTATAGTATTCTCTCGGGTATGCAATCTGGTTTCCGCTCAGGTTATGGATGTGTCACTGCAACCCTTAAAGGTCCTCAATGATGTCACCATTGCCCTAGATTCTAAGCAATATTGTGCTGCTATTTTTATTGACTTGGCCAAAGCTTTTGATATGGTGGACCATTACATTCTTTTGAGCCGGCTGAAGGTGTTTCTGAGGGCTCTTTGGGCTGGTTTGCTAACTACCTCTCTCAAAGAGTGCAGTGTGTTATGTCAGAAAGTCTGCTGTTTTAGCCACTGCCTGTCACCAAGGGAGTACCCCAAGGCTCAATCCTAGGCCCACGCTCTTCTCAATTTACGTCAACAACATAGCTCAGGCAGTAGGAAGTTCTCTCATACATTTATATGCAGATGTTACAGTCTTATACTCAGCTGGCCCCTCCCAAGATTTTGTGTTAAATGCTCCACAACAAAGCTTTCTTTATGTCCAACAAGCTTTCTCTACCCTTAACCTTATTCTGAACACCTCCAAAACAAAGATCACGTGGTTTAGTAAGAAGAATGCCTATCCTCCTACAGGTGTTTTTACTATCTCTGAGGATTTAGAGCTTGAGGTAGTCACCTCATACAAGTACTTGGGAGTATGGCTAGTTGGTGCACAGGCCTTCTCTCAGCACATATCAAAGCTGCAGGCTAAAGTTAAATCTAGACTTGGTTTCTTCTATCATAATCGCTCCTCTTTCACCCCAGCTGATTCAGAAGACCATCCTACTATGCTAGATTACGGAGACATAATTTATAGATCGGCAGGTAAGGGTGCTCTCGAGCGGCTAGGTGTTCTTTACCATTCGGCCGTCAGATTTGTCACCAATGCTCGTTATAGGGCACATCACTGCACTCTATACTCCAATGTAAACTGGTCATCTCTGTATGACCGTCGCAAGACCCACTAGTTGATTCTTATTCATAAAACCCTCTTCGGCCTCACTCCCCCCTATCTAAGATATCTACTGCAGCCTTCATCCTCCACATACAACACCTGTTCTGCCAGTCACATTCTGTTAAAGGTCCCCAAAGCACACACATCCCTGGGTTGCTCCTCTTTTCAGTTCGCTGCAGCTAGCGACTGGAGCGAGCTTCAACAAACACTCAAACTGGGCAGTTTTATCTCAATCTCTTAATTCACACACTCAATCATGGACACTCTTACTGACAGTTGTGGCTGCCTTGTGAGATGTATTGTTGTCTCTACCTTCTTGTCCTTTGTGCTGTTGTCTGTGCCCAATAATATTTGTACCATGTTTTGTGCTGCTACCATGTTGTGTTGCTACCATGTTGTTGTTATGTTGTGTTGCTGCCTTGCTATGTTGTTGTCTGAGGTCTCTCTTTATGTAGTGTTGTGTTGTCTCTCTTGTTGTGATGTGTGTTTTGTCCTATATTTTATATATATATATGTCCCCGCAGGAGGCCTTTTGCCTTTTGGTAGTCCGTCATTGTAAAGAAGAATTAGTTCTTAACTGACTTGCCTAGTTAAATAAAGGTTAAATAAAATAAAATCTAAAATAAATAAATACACAGTAGGCTAGATACTGTATCATAATTTTATGAACTAATTGACTATTCAAGGATTGAGGATTTTAAGACCACATTGAAAACCAACTGGAGGAAAAAACTGTCCACACAGTACCAAAGTACCTAGCACTTTGGTTCCTTGGAAATTATGGGAAAGTACGTTTTTTGTTTCCCATTGGTTCTGGGAACGAAGCCATACGTTTCCTGACTGGCAAAACATAATGATTTAAATTGTTCTTAGAATAGAAGTGTACATTTAGCCTGTTCTGGGAACTAAGTTTTAGGTTGCAGGGAGGTTCTGAGAACGTTTTACTATGGTTCCTACTATGGTTTACTATGTTTACCTGGAAGATTTGATTAGTGTTCTGAGAAGGTAAATTATAGGTTATTAAATAACATTCTGAGAACATGTTTCAATAAGAGTTTAATAACACCTCTAGCATAGGTTAACTGTTTTGAACTCCAACCACAGATGGGATACATGGACACTAATTTACTTAAGCAATAATCATGCAAGCACATTTCTTTTTTTATTGTGGCATGGCGTAAGTGAGATTCAAACCTATGATCTTCTGTTCTCGATCCAGACACAGCAGGGGTTTACTATGCTCTATTTGATCTCTGGGACCCTCAAGATGACTAATCGGAGCCAGATTACTGAATGTAAGTACATTATTTACCTTCAGAGGTGAATGTATCAAACCAGTTACTGTGATACAAGTGTTGTTGTTGTGCACTCTCCTCAAACAATAGCATGGTATTTTTTCACTGTAATAGCTACTGTAAATTGGACACTGCAGTCAGATTAACAAGAATTTAAGATTTCTGCCCATATAACACATGTCAATGTCCTGGGAAATGTTCTTGTTACTTACAGTGTCATGCTAATGACATTAGCGCACGTTAGCTCAACCGAGACACCAATCCCGCAGAGGTTAGCTGATACAAAGCTGTTCATTTTATTCTACAGACCCCATTTCAAAGGAAACAAGTAATCATTAAGATCAGGTGTGGCCAATAGACCTGAACACTCTTAACTAGATAGGGGATAGAGAGAGTTTGGTTGCCAGTGAGAACGGAATGTATATGTTATTAAATAACATTCGTAGAACATTCTTTGAAAGTTACGAATGTTTTCTCGTGGTTTTTGTGGAGTCTTTTTAATGTTTTGAGAACGTGACTTGAAATAAAACCACGAGTAAACCTGCAGAAAATTCACAAAGAACAACGTTATTTCTTAACGTTCTCGGAACAATTTCAGAACATTACTTTAAATAGAACCATAAGAAAACCTGTAGGAAACGTTATGCAGAAGTACTGAAATTCCTACCTAAGAAACATGGTTCTCAGAACGTTATGTGCTAGCTGGGTATCCTGCACCATTCCCAGAACTTTGTGGGAAGATTGTATGCAAAATGACCATAGGGCAACCAAACTCTCACCAAGCTCTAAGAAACATATGGTTCTAAGAAGGTTATGTGTTATCTTGGTAGCTACTGTGTAATCATTTGTAATACTCAAGGTTAGATTATATTTGACCAAATTGACCTTCAGCATTTCTGCACGGCCATTGGCCAGTAGATCAATGACTCAATAGGCTCGCTCCCTGATAATTAAATTATCCCATTAGTTAGGCAGCTACTGTATCTGATCACATTAGTGTTAAGTACTGTGTTTATAGACCACACACTTGATGGCCCTCTTACTGTAGCTCGATAAAGACGTAAATCACAACCAGGGAGACTCACTGCTGTCGACTTGGCAATACGTGTGTGTGCGCGCGTGTGTGTGTGTGAGTGAGCGTGTGTGTGTGCATGTGTGCGTGTGTGTGACAGGAACCATATGCAAGAGCTGAGGCATCACTGTGGGAGCTGGCAGGGGAAGGAGCATCATACTGTATCTTTGACCTTCAGGATCAAGGTGGGAGACTGGAGCACTGGAGCCATGTCCTACTGTAGCCACCTGGGGAGGCTGGATTGAGGAGGAGATAAGCAGGACTGATGTAGGGAGGGAAAGACAGGGGCGGTGGATTGGAAAGAAAGAGAGGAGGGGGGTTGGAAGGAGAGAGAGGAGGGGGGTTGGTAGGAAAGGAGGAAAGTAGAGACAGAGCGAGGTAGAGACAGTGAGAGAGACAGAGACAGGAGAGAGAGAGAGAGAGACAGATGACTCCAAGACTTTCCATCTTCTATCTGACCTTGAGAAGTTATACTGTACTAAGCAGGTAGTGAAGCTGCCAGGTTGAAATCCAATTAACATGTCTATCATATGTAGAGTCCTTGGAGAGTCTCTCTCCCAGTAACCTTGGCATGTGTGTGTGTGTGGTAGGAGAGATAATGTGTGGCAGGAGACATACACCCTACTACTTGCACGCATGAAGGAACACACACACACACACACACATTGTAACTACAACTTAATGATGAAGATATTAGATTGTGTGAGAGAGAGAGAGAGAGAGAGAGAGAGAGAGAGAGAGAGAGAGAGGAAGAACATGGGAAGACCATGAAGATTTCATGTGTCTGTGTTTGCACCGTGTACCAATGAATTATGAATCCATCAGACTTGATTGGTCTCAGCCTCCAGAGGCACACAGCTCTTTACACTTTTACTATAGTCTTCATTATTTACCCATGCATAGTCCTGCTGCAGTAGTTACCCATTTTTAAATAGATAAACATTCCGGTGAGATGGAGTTGTTATGCTTCAACACAATCCCTTGTATTGAATATAAAGGTACAGTAACACGTAATACCGACAGGTACAATGCATTAGGAAATCAAATCAAAGTTGATTTGTTGCTAACACAGATTAGCAGATGTTAAAGCTGGTAAAGTGAAATGCTTGTGTTTCTAGCTCCAGCAGTGCAGTAAATGTCTAATGTCTAATTCAATCAGATCATTCGTTAACTGATGATAGCCGACACCCACATAGCTGATGTTTTGGCGTTGTCGGAGGTGGGACTGCATTGGAGCTGTCATATCGGTGAGCAGCTGCTCTTGTGATCGATGTCACGAAGCCACGCCCGTCCCACTTGCGTTAGAAGCTAAGAACGAGAAGCTAAGAACGAGAAAAGGTAGGCTATAGAGAAGTCATGACGCTCAAATTAAAAATCATTAAACGAAATAATGAAGAATTCTATCAGCCTAATTGAGGTGTAGATTACATCTCACATTGCTGTGTTCGAAATTGTAAACAAGGTTGCATTGGATATCTCTCAATGTGACTCAGTGCCGCCAATGGCAATGTTCGCTTTAGGTACAGTTGAAGTCGGACATTTACATACACTTAAGGTTGGAGTCATTAAAACTCATTTTTCAATCACTCCATACATTTCTTGTTAACAAAATATAGTTTTGGCAAGTCGGTTAGGACATCTACTTTGTGCATGACACAAGTAATTTTTCCAACAATTGTTTACAGACAGATTAAGTTTACATACACTAAGTTGACTGTGCCTTTAAACAGCTTGGAAAATTCCAGAAAATGATGTCATGGCTTTAGAAGCTTCTGTTAGGCTAATTGACATAATTTAAGTCAATTGGAGGTGTATCTGTGGATGTATTTCAAGGCCTACCTTCAATCTCAGCGTCTCTTTGCTTGACATCATGGGAAAATCAAAAGACCTCAGAAAAGAAATTGTAGACCTCCACAAGTCTTATTCATCCTTGGGAGCAAGTACCACGTTCATCTGTACAAACAATAGTACGCAAGTATAAACACCATGGGACCACGCAGCCGTCATGCCGCTCAGGAAGGAGACGTGTTCTGTCTCCTAGAGATGAACGTACTTTGGTACTAAAAGTGAAAATCAATCCCAGAACACCAGCAAATGACCTTGTGAAGATGCTGGAGGAAACAGGTACAAAATGATCTATGTCCACAGTAAAACGAGTCCTATATCGACATAACCTGAAAGGCCGCTCAGCAAGTAAGAAGCCACTACTCCAAGATCGCCATAAAAAGCCAGACTATGGTTTGCAACTGCACATTGGGACAAAGATCGTGACATTTAATCCAAGTACAAATTCCCTGTTTTACGTCAGTTAGTATCACCACTTTATTTAAAAAATGTCAAATGTCAGAATAAAAGTAGAGAGAATGATTTATTCAGTTTTTATTTCTTTCATCACATTCCCAGTGGGTCAGAAGTTTACATATACTCAATTAGTATTTGGTATCATTGCCTTGAAATTGTTTAAATTGGGGCATTATCCTAGCAGACACCTGTCTACTCCTGCTTTCATCCTTCCACTTGACATTGGGTCTTGGATGTTTTTGAACTACTGCCGAACTACAGCCTACATGGATTTACTCTTTTTGACTCTCCCACTGCCGGTCTAGTGCTTGCCTCCCTCCCGGCTTCCACCAGCATGTACCGCAAACTACATCCCTTCCAAGGCCTACTCTGCGACCCACAGCAACGCAGTCTTCTATGGACAAGTTTATGCCAAAGTCTGTCTGTAGCAAAACAAGGCCAAATTGATATTGCATTGGCTAAAATGATTGCCACCGATTTCCAGCCATTTTTGATCGTGGAGGACAGAGGTTTTTAGAAATTATAGCAATAGTCTAAATCCAATGTACACAATACCAAGCAGGAAAACCCTTTCAAAATCACTTATTCCACAACTGTACGAGAGCACACTGGCTTCAGTGCGGGAAAGAGTCCAAAAAGCTACTGCAGTTTGCCTTACCACTGACTGCTGGACATCAAGGGTAACCACTTCTTACACTTCTTAAATGTCTCTTCATTGAAGATTTTTCAATGTCTAGCTGTCTTCTGGACTGCTTTGAGTTCAGCGACAGACACACCTCAGAGAACTTGGCAGAATAACTGTTGAGTAGCCAGAGAGTGGCCAGAAAATGGCCAGTAGATGGAAAAGTGGTCTGTTGTGTTAGAGTCAATGCAGCTAACATAACCAAAGCCATACAAATGTTCAAATGGACCCATCATCCATGTCTTGCCCACACAATTAACCTGATTGTAAGAGTTGCTCTGAAGGTGATGAAGCCCACTGTGGACAAAGTGAAAGCAGCTGTGGAATACTTCCACATGAGCACAGTAGGTGCTGAAAAACTAAAGTCTACACAACGCCAGATGGGGATGCCTGAGCTGAGGCCTAAACAAGACTGCACTACAAGGTGGAATTCAACATTTTATATGTTGAAGCGGTTTCTTGAGTCAAATGATGCCATCATCTCTACCCTGGCCATTGTCACAATGCACCTGTTGATGTTCTGACCCAAGAGGAATGGGAGGTGGTGGAGGAGGTGTGGAGAGTCCTGGAACCCTTTGAGCAGGTCACTGTGGAGATCAGTGGAGAGAGGTACAGTAAGCAGTTATTACTGCATCATTTTTTTATCCAGTATTATATATGAGTATTGTATATGAGCAGTAGATGAGAATGTAGTATCAGTAGACAAAACATGAACATGAACTAATAAGTTACTGTTCTCTCTTTTCAGCTATGTGACAGCCTCAAAAATGATACTCCTGTGTAAGGGTCTGCAGCGAATCACAGCCAGCCACCAGAGAGAAGCAAATGCAACCACAGGACATGTGACAGAGTTGATGGACACCCTATGTTCATCAATGGACAGAAAGTTCCACAGAATGGAATATAACCACGTGCTATCAGAAACCGCTGCACTTGACCCCAGGTTTAAGAAGTTAGCCTTCAGTGATGCCAGAGCGATTGATGAGGCTCTTCAAATAATAACCTCAGCAGCAGGGAGGGACAGCCCCAGAAGTCAGCTGGCTCAGGAACCAGGGCAACAGGAAGAAGAGGGATCAGATGGAGCAGAAGCACCAGCACTAGTGCCACAAACGTCTGCTGTTTGGATGCTGTTTGATGAGAGAGCAACTGGGTATGCAGCACGAAGGAATCCCTCAGCAGATGTCATAATGGAGGTCCGATCCTAATCGGAGGAGCCCCTCCTGGTGGAATAGCAAGGCCTCTTGTCTACCCATGGCTTACTAAAGTCCTGACAGGGAGACTCTGCATAGTGGCAACATCTGTTCCCTCTGAGAGGATCTTCTCGAAAACAGGAGAAATAATTACAGAGAGAAGAAACCGCATCAGCTCCTCGAAAGTGAGGCAGTTTGCATTTCTGAATGAAAATCTCTCATAAAAGCAAAATCTGGTCAGCATTGCTGTGTGCTGCTGGTTATAACATGGCAATAAAGAAGAGAGAGAAAAGAGGGACCAGTTTAATGTTTTAAGTGGGATGCTGCAGTTCTGCACATTGTTATTTATTTTTCTATAAATATGGTGCAATATTCTATTATGTTGTTTAGATTATATATGTTTTGAATTGTTACATTTATATGCACTTTGTTAATATACAATAAAAAAGTTATACTTTAAATGCACATGAGTAATAGCATCCTTATTTTTTAAACATTTATTTCAATTTGTGGGATGCTGCAGTTTTGCAAATTGTAATTTATTTTTCTTTGATATGGTGAATTATTCTGTTATGTTGTTCAGATGATATTAGTTCTGAATGGATGGAAGATTTATATGCACTTTGTTTATATACAATAAAAAGTTATACTTTAAATGCAAATGTTTAATATAATTATTTTTCATAACAAACCAATGCATTTTTAAATACATTGTGGTTAAGGTAGAGTACGATTTAATTTAATAATTTCATTAGAATTGTTTTAACACCAATCATAGTCAAACTAACTCTTTGACTTGAAAAAATACAAAACATACATTTTTTTAAGGAGCCGTTTGGGATCCAAAAGAGCTGAGCCAAACGAGCCGGCTCACTGAAAAGAGACGGAATGCCCATCACTATTATCCTGCCAGTTTTGTGCCTGGGTTGTGTTTCTTGTGGGTCCTAGTTCTGGCTGGTTTCTAGTCTGTGGTTGGGTTCTTGCTGCCTATAACTGTGGTGATCCTGCAATCTGTGTGATTCAATCTAACTAACTAGCTATCACACTATGTGGATTGATTGACTTTTAGCTGGTTCCTCGCCAACCTACACTGAACCAAAATATAAACGCAACACGCAACAATTTTTAAGTTTTTACTGAGTTACAATTCATATCAGGAAATCAGCTCCACTCTTAAATCTGCTATCGTTAGTTCAAATCACGTAGAGGGCTTTGCACGATAGCGACCAAAACCGAAGTTTATAACGTTTCATCATTATGGGGGTTCCCCATTTTGACATAGGCTGCAGCCTCAGGCACTATGGTCCTTACCTTGGAAAAGTAATTAAAATGTCTACTCATTGCTCTATTACTAATAGGGATAGACCAAATGGTTCAGTTCTATGAAATATTATAGCCATACCAAGTATATTAATATCATCCACCAGACAGGGCCTGTGACTAACCGCTTATTGAACATAGCTTGTTTGATTTGGAGTCTCCATGTGATTTTAAAAATGGTAAATGATCTGAACATTAGGACCTTACTTCCTGAGCTGGATTACATCAAGACCTGGGCTATGCCGGATTCATTATGCCGGACATTCTGGATCTCTGGGGACATTCTGGACTCTGATATTAACATTGAGGGTTATAATGTGTTCAGAGCTGACAGACAGGATAGAGGTGGTAGAGTGGCCATTCTTATTAAAAATCATTTCTCTGTGTCTTTACTGAAATTGATTTCCCTTGCCATTTTTATTTAGCTGCTATCTTTAAGCCTTTGTCTGGGGAAAAATGTATTCGTAACTGTTATAGGGGTCTACCGTCCTCCGTCGGCTAACCTTTGTGCGCTCGGAGTTAACTAGCTTTTTGTCTTCTTCCATTAAATCAGAATTTATTATTGTGGTTGACCTAAATTATGATTGTGAAATGCAGGCTTCAGACAATCTAAAAGACATGTGTAATGATGTAAACCTAACCCAGCTGGTGACTAAGCCTACAGGGCTCAACCTTAAAGATCCTTCAAAGTCAACTCTGATTGATCTCATTTTAACGAATACAGCAGAGAAATATGTTTCTACTGGTGTCTTTGCCCAAGACATTATTGACCATTTCCCAGTTGTTTGTGTTAGATATGTGAGAATACAACAATCTAAGCACAGTGACCTTGATTGTATTTCACCTATCCCTGAACCTGATTTAGCTTTGAGCCTTTTTGCAGATGTCTTCCATACGGTGGATAATCATGCACTCTTCAAAAATGAATGGTTAAAGGTAGATTGAATGCCTGGTATACTCCGGTAGGTTCAGAAGTCATTCATAAAAGAGATGCTTGGGTCAAGGCCAGGAACACAGGCTTAGGCCCGGACTGGCAAGCTTTTAAGCAACCAAGGAATCATGGTGTAAGAAAAATCAGAGAGGCTAAATCTGATTATAATATAACCACTCTTTTGGATTGTAATGGGAACCCGGCTAAATCCTCCTCTCTGCCCCAACAAATTAATTCAGACACTGGCCTCATTACGGAAAAAAGCTGGCTATCTTTTTGCTGAATGATCAAAGAAATGATCGTATTTTTTGGCTATTTATAGAAAAAGAAGTCCTGGATGCTTTTCTAGCAAGAAACTACAAGAAATCAAGATGGTGTAGCAGTAAGGCGTCTTTTGTCATTGTCTTGTCGTGTCCCGTGTATATATCTTTATATATTTTTTCTTCTTTTATATTTTTTTATATTTGTCTTAACCCCAACTTGAACTTACTCTCCTGCAACCCGCCTCATCCAATGTGGTACGTATCTGCTATTTTCTTTACTTTAGAACCGGAACCCCCAACAGAAGCTAGCCAGCTAACTAGCTACTAGATAGTAGTCAGCTAGCCACTGCTAGCAGTCATCAGCTAACCTTTATCCCGGACAACTCCTGCCAGTCTGCGCAACACGATTCAACCCAGAGCTTATCAGACTTCTTTTTCTCCATATCCCCGGATTCCTACCACAAGCTCTGAACCTCTTCACCTGGATCATCGCAGCTAGCTAGCTGCTATCCGATTTTTGCTTCTCCTGGCTGACATCTCTGTCCCGAAGCAAGCACCAGTAAGCCTGGAGCTAGCCTATGCTCGGCCCATCTCCCGGCTAGCTGAAGTGGTCCATCAGCCACTTCTTGGGCTACAATACCTATTTTTATTGCCGATACGGTGCCCCGCCAATCCATCATGACTGGACAACCGACGTAATCCGCCCGAGGGGTTTTTACAACAGGCTCCTCCGGCACGACATCCCCTGAATGCCCACCTGCTAGCCTTCTAGCCGTGGCCCACTAGCTGTCTAGAGAATACAGGACTGTTCGCTGAAGAGGTCCATCAGCCAATTTTTTGGGCTACGATACCTATTTTGCCAATTGGCATGGACCCTTTTACTAAACGGACCCCTAGAGATCCATCACGACTGGTCTGCCGACGTAACCACACGAGGGGGTTACGTCCCTCTAAGGCCCTTCTGCTAGCCTGCCCTCCCTGGCCCGCTAGCTGTGTGAATCACCGTGTCTCCAGCCCGCTCAGCTACTCACTGGACCCTATGATCACTCGGCTACTCATGCCTCTCCCTAATGTCAATATGCCTTGTCCATTGCTGTTTTGGTTAGTGATTATTGTCTTGTTTCACTGTAGAGCCTCCAGCCCTGCTCAATATGCCTCAGCTAACCCTCTTGTCCCACCTCCCACACATGCAGTGACCTCACCTGGTTTAATTGATGTCTCTAGAGACAATACCTCTCTCATCGTCACTCAATGACTAGGTTTACCTCCACTGTACTCACATCCTACCATACCTTTGTCTGTACATTATGCATTGAATCTATTCTACCGCGCCCAGAAACCTGCTCCTTTTACTCTCTGTTCTGAACGTACTAGACAACCACTTCTTTTAGCCTTTAGCCGTACCCTTATCCTACTCCTCCTCTGTTCCTCTGGTGATGTAGAGGTTAATCCAGGCCCTGCAGTGCCTAGCGGCACTCCCATTCCCCAGGCGCTCTCATTGGTTGACTTCTGTAAACGTAGAAGCATTGGTTTCATGCATGTTAACATTAAAAGCCTCCTCCCTAAGTTTGCTTTGCCGCTTGCTATAGACCACCTTCTGCCCCCAGCTGTGCCCTGGACACCATATGTGAATTGATTGCACCCCATCTATCTTCAGAGCTTGTGCTGTTAGGTGACCTAAACTGGGACATGCTTAACACCTTGGCCATCTTACAATCTAAGCTTGATGCCCTCAATTTCACACAAATTATCAATGAACCTACCAGGTACAACCCCAAATCCGTAAACATAGGCACCCTTATAGATATCATCCTAACCAACCTGCCCTACAAATACACCTCTAATGTCTTCAACCGGGATCTCAGCAGTCACTGCCTCATTGCTTGCGTCCATAATGGGTATGCGGTCAAACGACCACCCCTCATCACTCTCAAGCGCTCCCTAAAACACTTCAACGAGCAGGCCTTTCTAATCAACCTGGCCCGAGTATCCTGGAATGATGTTGACCTCATTCCGTCAGTAGAAGATGCCTGGTTATTCTTTAAAAGTGCTTTCCTCACAATCCTAAATAAGCATGCCCCATTCAAAAAATATAGAACCAGGAACAGATATAGACCGTGGTTCACTCCAGACCTGACTGCCCTTGACCAGCACAAAGACATCCTGTGGCGTACGGCATTAGCATCAAATAGCCCCCGCGATATGCAACTTTTCAAGGAAGTTAGGAACCAATACACACAGGCAGTTAGGAAAGCAAAGGCTAGCTTTTCCAAACAGAAATGTGCATCCTGTAGCAGAAACTCCAAAAAGTTCTGGGACACTGTAAAGTCCATGGAGAATAAGAGCACCTCCTCCCAGCTTCCCACTGCACTGAGGCTAGGAAACACTGTCACCGCCGATAAATCCACAATAATTGAGAATTTGAATACGCATTTTTCTACAGTTGGCCATGCTTTCCACCTGGTCACCCTTACCCTGGTCAACAGCTCTGCACCCCCCACAGCAACTTGCCCAAGCCACCCCATTTCTCCTTCACCCAAATCCAGATAGCTGATGTTCTGAAAGAACTAAAAAAATGGACCCCTACAAATCAGCAGGACGTGACAATCTGGACCCTCTCTATCTAAAATTATCAGCCGAAATTGTTGCAAGTCCTATTACTAGCCTGTTCAACCTCTCTTTCGTATCGTCTGAGATCCCCAAAGATTGGAAAGCTGCCATGGTCATCCCCCTCTTCAAAGTGGGAGACACTCTAGACCCAAACTGCTACATATATCTATCCTATCCTGCCTTTCTAAGGTCTTCGAAAGCCAAGCTAACAAACAGATCACCGACCATTTCGAATCCCACCGTACCTTCTCCGCTATGCTATCTGGTTTCAGAGCTAGTCATGGGTGCACCTCAGCCACACTCAAGGTCCTAAATGATATCATAACCGCCATCAATAAGAGACAGTACTGTGCAGCTGTATTCATCGACCTGGCCAAGGCTTCGACTCTGTAAATCACCACATTCTTATCGGCAGACTCAACATTCTTGGTTTCTCAAATGACTGCCTCGCCTGGTTCACCAACTACTTCTCAGACAGAGTTCAGTGTGTCAAATCGGAGGGCCTGTTGTCTGGACCTCTGGCAGTCTCTATGGGGTGACATAGGGTTAAATTCTTGGGCCGACTCTTTTCTCTGTATACATCAATGATGTCACTCTTGCTGCTGGTGAGTCTCTGATCCACCTCTACACAGACGACACCATTCTGTATACTTCTGGCCCTTCTTTGGACACTGTGTTAACTAACCTCCAGACGAGCTTCAATGCCATACAATCTCCGTCCGTGCCCTCCAACTGCTCTTAAATGCAAGTAAAACTAAATACATGCTCTTCAACCGATCGCTGCCCACACCTGCCCACCTGTCCAGCATCACTACTCTGCACGGTTCTGACTTAGAATATGTGGACAACTACAAATACCTAGGTGTCTGGTTAGAATGTAAACTCTCCTTCCAGACTCACATTAAGCATCTCCAATCCAAAATTAAATCTAGAATTGGCTTCCTATTTCTCAACAAAGCTTCCTTCACTCATGCTGCCAAACATACCCTCATAAAACCCCTCATAAATATCCTCATAAAAACCCTCACTCATCCTGCCGAACCTTGACTTCAGCGATGTCATTTACAAAATAGCCTCCGACACTCTACTCAGCAAATTGGATGCAGTCTATCACAGTGCCATCTCTTTTATCACCAAAGCCCCATATACTACCCACCACTGCAACCTTTATGCTCTCGTTGGCTGGCCCTCGCATCATATTCGTCGCCAAATCCACTGGCTACAGGTCATCTATAAGTCATTGCTAGGTAAAGCATCGCCTTATCTCCGCTCACTGGTCACCATATCAGCACCCACCCTTAGCACGAATTGCAAAAATCACTGAAGCTGGATACTCATATCTCCCTCACAAACTTTAAGCACCAGCTGTCAGAGCAGCTCACAGATCACTGCACCTGTACATAGCCCATCTGTAAATAGCCCACCCAGCTACCGCATCCCCATACTGTTTTTTATATTTTCTCCTTTGCACCCCAGTATCTTTACTTGCACATTCATAATCTGCACATCTATCATTCCAGTGTTTATTTGCTAAATTGTAATTATTTCGCCACTATGGCCTATTTATTGCCTTACCTTCATTATCCTACCTCATTTGCACACACTGTATATAGACTTTTTTCTATTGTATTATTGACTGTATGTTTGTTTATTCCATGTGTAACTCTGTGTTGTTGTTTGTGTCGCACTGCTTTGCGTTATCTTGGTCAGGTCGCAGTTGTAAATGAGAACTTGTTCTCAACTAGCCTACCTGGTTAAATAAAGGTGAAATTAAGAAAATAAAGAGTAAATCCACAGGGGACCAATTTGTCAATGCTTAGACTCTAAAATGAAATGTGCTGCTTTTTTTGTGGACCTGTGATCTTGCTATTTTAGCACAATAACTTGTGCTCGATAAGCCTGAGCTCTGACGCTCTGGTTTTAGGATGATCTTAGTGACAGAATTTAGGCCATTGTGAATGATGGGGTTAAGTACATAAAGATGTACCACAGGGGTCAATTTTGGGACCTGTTCTTTTCACTATTTATATAAACAACATTGTCAATCTGTTAAACATGGTAAATTCAATATTAGGAAGGTTTCCTTAATGTTTTGTACACTCTGTGTATATATTTGGGGTATAATGTGTATATTTATGTTGTATATACAGAGCCCATTTGTAAAAGAGACCTAGGTCTCAATACATGTATGTCTTCCCTGTTAAAATAAAGGTTAAATAAATGAATAAAACACCCAGAGATTGCTGCACTATGTCTTCTAAGGTGCAGGACACCGGGTGGTAGCTGGCTAGTGACAGTGTCTAAGATTCAGGGCAAGGTACCGGGGACAGACTGGCTAGTGATGACTGTTTAACAGTCCAATGGTCTGGAGATAGACTGAAAAACAGCTTATATCTGTCCCGGCTTAGATGCACCTGTGCTTTCTCAGTCTGCTAGATGGTAGCTGGAGGAACAGGCCCAAGCCGAATTTCTTCAGCCTCCTGAGGTTGAAGAGTGGGTCTTCTTCACCACGGTGTCGGTGTGGAGGGACCATGATGCAGTTATAATGCTTGTCATGAGCATACAAACGCCTAATGTTACTGTGAAATATTGGGTTGCAAATCAGAGTTTTTATCAGATGCTCCCTTCAGTTGGTGTTCCCATTCAAATGCTGGATTGCAATGTACCTCACAGGCGCCACCTGTTGACTGTGTAAAGAACAACAACAACAGAGATGGGTGAATGCAGTGGGGAGAGTAAAGTGCTCAGAATGTAGGGTACCTGTAGTAAAATTGTACAAATTGGAGGAATATAATGATCATTCATCAAAGAAGACGCACCACACACTCACACACACACACACACACATACAAAATTACCACAAACTTGACAGACTTGAGCAGCTCTATGCTTCATTTACACATTGCTCTGTCAAACATGGTCCCTTCAAGCACATGACAATTACCTTCACTGTGTGTCGCTTAAATTCAATTTCCTGGAAGGCCGGAGCTGGAGAACAAAGGCCAGTAAAGATCCTTTGTGTTCCAGTCCAGTCTTTTCCTCAATGTCATTATTCTGCCTGCCACTAGCTGAGTATTCCTTCTCACTCTAAAGAAGGGATCCATATCTCCATTCACCTCTCGTTCTTTCTTTCTTTCTTTCTTTCTTTCTTTCTTTCTTTCTTTCTTTCTTTCTTTCTTTCTTTCTTTCTTTCTTTCTTTCTTTCTTTCTTTCTTTCTCACTTTGATAATGGAACACTGGTCACTTTAATAATGTTTATATACTGTTTTACTCATTTCCTATCTATATACTGTATTCTAGTCCATTCAACTATTGCTGAATTTAAACTCAGCAAAAAAATAAATGTCCCTTTTTCAGAACACTGTCTTTCAAAGATAATTTGTAAAAATCCAGTTAACTTCACAGATCCTCATTGTAAGGGGTTTAAACACTGTTTCCCATGCTGGTCCAATGAACCATAAACAATTAATGAACATGCACCTGTGGAACAGTCATTAAGACACTAACAGCTTACAGACGGTAGGCAATTAAGTTCACAGTTATGAAAACTTAGGACACTAAAGAGGCCTTTCTACTGACTCTGAACAACATCAAAAGAAAGATGCACAGGGTCCCTGCTCATCTGCGTGAATGTGCCTTAAGCATGCTGCAAGGAGGCATGAGGACTGCCGATGTGGCCAGGGCAATAAATTGCAATGTCCGTACAGTGAGACGCCAAAGACAGTGCTACAGGGAGACAGAATGGACAGCTGATTGTCCTCGCAGTGGCAGACCACGTTTAACAAAACCTGTACAGGATCGGTACATCCGAACATCACACCTGAGGGACAGGTACAGGATGGCAACAACAACTGCCCAAGTTACACGAGGAACGCACAATCCCTCCATCAGTGCTCAGACTGTCCGCAATAGGTTGAGAGGCTGGACTGGTAAATCTGGTGCAGTCCACGAGGAGGAGATTCACTGCAGTACTTAATGCAGCTGGTGGCCACACCAGATACTGACTTACTTTTTATTATGACCCCCTTTGTTCAGGATCACATTATTCAATTTCTGTTAGTCACATGTCTGTGGAACCTATTCAGTTTATGTCTCAGTTGTTGAATCTTGTTATGTTCATACAAATATTTACATATGTTAAGTTTGCTGCAAATAAATGCAGTTGACAGTGAGAGGACATTTCTTTTTTTTGCTGAGTTTATATACTTTTCTATCCAAAGTATTCTACAGATATACTAAATATTCTATCCACATACTCTCCATAATGTTTATACATCCCATCATATATATATATTTATATTTATATATATATATATATATACATACAGTGGGGCAAAAAAGTATTCAGTCAGCCACCAATTGTGAAGTTCTCCCACTTAAAAAGATGAGAGGCCTGTAATTGTCATTATAGGTACACTTCAACTATGACAGGCAAAATGAGAAAAATAAATCCAGAAAGTCACATTGTAGGATTTTTAATGAAACATGGTGAAGCCATGGTGGTCAGAATATATCCCTATTTGTTAAAAGACCAAGTCTATATTATGACAAGAACAGCTCAAATAAGCAAAGAGAAATTACAGTCTTCAGAGTTGCAAAGAAAAAGCCATATCTCAGACTGGACAATAAAATGAAAAGATTCAGATGGGCAAAAGAACACAGACACTGGAGGAACTCTGCCTAGAAGGCCAGCATCCCAGAGTTGTCTTTCACTGTTCAAATCAAATCAAATCAAAATGTATTTGTCACATACACATGGTTAGCAGATGTTAATGCGAGTGTAGCGAGTGCTTGTGCTTCTAGTTCCGACAATGCATTAATAACCAATGAGTAATCTAACCTAACAATTCCAAAACTACTACCTTATATACACAAGTGTAAAGGGATAAAGAATATGTACATAAAGATATTTGAATGAGTGATGGTACAGAACGACAAAGGCAAGATGCAGTAGATGATATAGAGTACACTATATACATATACATATGAGATGAGTAATGTAGGGTATGTAAACATTATATTAAGTAGCATTGTTTAAAGTGGCTAGTGATATATTTATTACATCAATTTCCATCAATTTCCATTATTAAACTGGCTGGAGTTGAGTCAGTGTGTTGCCAGCAGCCACTCAATGTTAGTGGTGGCTGTTTAACAGTCTGATGGCCTTGAGATAGAAGCTGTTTTTCAGTCTCACGGTCCCTGCTTTGATGCACCTGTACTGACCTCGCCTTCTGGATGATAGCGGGGTGAACAGGCAGTGGCTCGGGTGGTTGTTGTCCTTGATGATCTTTATGGCCTTCCTGTGACATTGGGTGGTGTAGGTGTCCTGGAGGGCAAATAGTTTGCCCCCGGTGATGCGTTGTGCAGACCTCACTACCCTCTGGAGAGGCTTACGGTTGTGGGCGGAGCAGTTGCCGTACCAGGCAGTGATACAGCCCGACAGGATGCTCTCGATTGTGCATCTATAGAAGTTTGTGAGTGCTTTTGGTGAAAAGCCAAATTTCTTCAGCCTCCTGAGGTTGAAGAGGCACTGCTGCGCCTTCTTCACGACGCTGTCTGTGTGGGTGGACCAATTCAGTTTGTCCGTGATGTGTACGCCGAGGAACTTAAAACTTACTAGCCTCTCCACTACTGTCCTGTCGATGTGGTTAGGGGGGTGATCCCTCTGCTGTTTCCTGAAATCCACAATCATCTCCTTTGTTTTGTTGATGTTGAGTGTGAGGTTATGTTCCTGACACCACACTCCGAGGGTCCTCACCTCCTCCCTGTAGGCCGTCTCGTTGTTGTTGGTAATCAAGCATACCACTGTAGTGTCGTCCGCAAAATTGATGATTGAGTTCGAGGCGTGCATGGCCACGCAGTCGTGGGTGAACAGGAAGTACAGGAGAGGGCTCAGAACGCACCCTTGTGGGGCCCCAGTGTTGAGGATCAGCAGGGTGGAGATGTTGTTACCTACCCTCACCACCTGGGGGCGGCCCGTCAGAAGTCCAGTACCCAGTTGCACAGGGTGGGGTCGAGACCCAGGGTCTCGAGCTTGATGATGAGTTTGGAGGGTACTATGTTGTTAAATGCTGAGCTGTAGTCGATGAACAGCATTCTCACATAGGTATTCCTCTTGTCCAGATGGGTTAGTGCAGTGTGAAGTGTGGTTGCGATTGCGTCGTCTGTTGACCTATTTGGGCGGTAAGCAAATTGGATTGGGTCTAGGGTGTCAGGTTGGGTGGAGGTGATATGGTCCTTGACTAGTCTCTCAAAGCACTTCATGATGACGGAAGTGAGTGCTACGGGGCGGGGCGGTAGTCGTTTAGCTCAGTTACCTTAGCTTTCTTGGGAACAGGGACACTGGTGGCCCTCTTGAAGCATGTGGGAACAGCAGACTGGGATAAGGATTGATTGAATATGTCCGTAAACACACCAGCCAGCTGGTCTGCGCATGCTCTGAGGACGCAGCTGGGGATGCCATCTGGGCCTGCAGCCTTGCGAGGGTTAACACATTTAAATGTTTTACTCACACTGCAGGTTTTGGTTGCGGGTTGTGTCAGTGGCACTGTATTGTCCTCAAAGTGGGCAAAAAAGTTATTTAGTCTTTCTGGGAGCAAGACATCCTGGTCTGCGACAGAGCTGGTTTTCTTTTTGTAATCTGTGATTGACTGTAGACCCTGCCACGTAGCTCTTGTGTCTGAGCCGTTGAATTGCGACTCTACTTTGTCTCTATACTGATGCTTAACTTGTCTGATTGCGTTGCGGAGGGAATAGCTACACTGTTTTTATTCGGTCATGTTTCCGGTCACCTTGCCCTGGTTAAAAGCAGTGGTTCGTGCTTTCATTTTCACGCTAATGCTGGCATCAATCCATGGTTTCTGGTTTGGGAATGTTTTAATCATTGCTATGGGTACGACATCGTCAATGCACTTTCTAATGAACTCGCTCACCGAATCAGCGTATTTGTCAATGTTGGTGTTGAACGCAATGATGAACACATCCCAATCCACGTGATCGAAGCAGTCGTGAAGCATGGAATCAGATTGGTCGGACCAGCGTTGAGCACGGGAGCTTCTTGTTTTAGTTTCTGTCTGTAGGCTGGGAGCAACAAAATGGAGTTGTGGTCAGCTTTTCCCGAAAGGAGGGCAGGGGAGGGCCTTATATGCGTCGCAGAAGTTAGAATAACAATGATCCAGGGTTTTACCAGCCCTGGTTGCGCAATCGATATGCTGATACAATTTAGGGAGTCTTGTTTTCAGATTTGCCTTGTTAAAATCCCCAGCTACAATGAATGCAGCCTCAGGATATGTGGTTTCCAGTTTGCATAGAGTCAAAAAAAAGTTTGTTCAGGGCCATCGATGTGTCTGCTTGGGGGGGAATGTATACAGGTTGTGATCATAATCAAAGAGAATTCTCTTGGTAGATAATACGGTCGAAATTTGATTGTGAGGAATTCTAAGTCAGGTGAACAGAAGGACTTGAGTTCCTGTATGTTGTTATGATCACACCACGTCTCGTTAATCATAAGGCATACCCCCCCGCCCCTCTTCTTACCAGAAAGATGGTTGTTTCTGTCGGCGCGATGCGTGAGGAAACCAGCTGGCTGCACCAACTCCGAAAGAGTCTCTCGAGTGAGCCATGTTTCTGTGAAGCAAAGAACGTCACAGTCTCTGATGTCTCTCTGGGAATCAACCCTTGCTCGGATTTCATCAACCTTGTTGTCAAAAGACTGGACATTGGCGAGTAGGATGCTAGGGATTGGTGCGAGATGTGCCCGTCTCCGGAGCCTGACCAGAAGACCGCTTCGTTTTCCTCTTTTACGACGTGTAAGAAATAACCATTCTAAGAAATAAAACGTAATAAAACAAAATACTGCATATTTTCCGAGGAACGCGAAGCGAGGCGGCCATCTCTGTCGGCGCTGGAAGTCAACTGTTGACGTTGAGACTGGTGTTTGCAGGTACTATTTAATGTAGCTGCCAGTTGAGGACTTGTGAGGGGTCTGTTTCTCAAACTAGACACTCTAATGGACTTGTCCTCTTGCTCAGTTGTGCACCGGGGCCTCCCACTCCTCTTTCTAGTCTGGTTAGCGCAAGTTTGCGCTGTTCTTTGAAGGGAGTAGTACACTACGTACGAGACCTTCAGTTTCGTGGCAATTTCTCGCATGGAATAGCCTTCATTTCTTAGAACAAGAATAGACTGACGAGTTTCAGAAGAAAGTTATTTGTTTCTGGCCATTTTGAGCCTGTAATCAAACCCACAAATGCTGATGATCCAGATACTCAACTAGTCTAAAGACTAGACTTCCTTAATTAGAACAATTAGAACAACAGTTTTCAGCTGTTCTAACATAATTGCAAAAGGGTTTTCTAATGATCAATTAGTCTTTTAAAATGATAAACTTGGATTAGCTAACACAATGTGTCATTGGAACTCAGGGGTGATGGTAGCTGATAATGGGCCTCTGTACGCCTATGTAGATATCCCATAAATAATCGTTTTCAGCTACAATAGTCATTTACAACATTAACAGTGTCTACACTGTATTTCTTATCTATTTGATGTGATTTTAATGGACAACAAATGTGCTTTTCTTTCAAAAACAAGGACATTCCTAAGTGACCCAAAACTTTTGAACTGTAGTGTATTTGTATTTATACTCCAGAGTCATTGCTCAACCTTATATATATATTTTTTTATTTCATTCTTGTACTTTTACATTTGTGTAAGTTGTTGTAAATTGTTACTTCAAAATATTACTTCACTGTTGGAGCTAGGAACACAAGCATTTCGCTACACCCACAATAACATCTGCTAAATATGTGTATGCGATCAATACAATTTGATTTGACACACGCACACACACACACACACACACACACACACACACACACACACACACACACACACACACACACACACACACACACACTCACACACACACACACACACACACACACACACACACACACACACACACACACACACACACACACACACACACACACACACACACACACACACACACACACACACACACACACACACACACACACACACACACACACAGCTTCAATTTTGAGTGTGAAAAGCTTCTTCATGTTAAAAGCCTTTAAGTGTATATGAAGGACACCCTAGTTCCTAGCTGTTACACATTTTCCCATTGACTGCTCTCCCCTTGTTACACACACGCACACACACTGTGAGCCATTTGACTTCCCACTCTCAAACATGCGCACACACATGTATTTTAGCCACATTGTGTGTGTGTGTGACAGACAGGCAGGGTGTTGTTAAGTCAAGGAGAGATTGTGTGTGGGAGTAAGGGAGACAGGGACACAGGGAGATTGATGACGAGGGATTTCTAACACAACTACTGAGAGATATCTCCATAGATTACTGTCTACTCACATCATCCATATGAAATAACACACACACACACACACGTTTTACCTACCTTTAACTATTCTAACCTGCCTCACATAAATTGTGTCAATAACAAGTTTCCACTGGGTGGCAGACTAGAGCTTGTTTCAGATAGACAGGCTATGGTTGCATTTTCATGTACAGGTAACACCCTTCCCTTTTGGGCTCTAGTGAAAACTAATGCACTGCTAGAGAATAGGGTGTCATTAGAGACTTGGCCTTCTGTCATGAGCAGGATATCACAGCTCTCTGTACTCCAGGCCAGGACAGAAATCTCAACACCATTACCTGCTAGTGCTGCCATTACCTGGCTACCTCTGTCTCATAAAACAGCCATCACTCTTTCACTGTCTCCATTACCCACTGGGAGAGGAGAGGTGCTCCTGACTCTCAGCCAGGGCTGGGGCTACGCCAGAGAGGGAGGGAGAGAGTCCATGCTGCCCGGTTTTTAATCAAACAACCATGCACGCACGCACTCACGCATGAACAAACAGAGCTGAGGAAGGACGCGTGTCTTCGGTGTGACTCATGGGGTTGTTTCTGTGTTTTCTCCACTGAATCAAAGTGTATTACTTTTTCCCTTTCTCTCTCCTGTCTGTAACAGGAGGTGTTTGTGTGTGTATGCATGCCTGCGTTCATATGTGCATACGCATTTGTATGTGTTGTAGTTTAGTTTCTGTTTGAAGAAGGGCAGTGACAGACAAAGAGGAGTAATGGCTGTTGTAATTCAGTTGAACCTGATCCGGCTTGACTTTTCACTGTGCTTGTCGAATTCCCACAGAGACCCAAGGGAAGTCTACACCACAGCAGCTCTCCTCATAACTCAATAACCGCTGATGGATTGAATTTAGCCCGGTGTTTATGAATATACTCAGAATACCATTAGTGGCTCTGAAAACAACAATATTCACAGCAACAGATTTGCCCTCAGTATATTTTTTCTCAGTTAGTCCAGAAGAACATGATGAAATTATTGTTTTTAGGGAGCCAGAGAAGGAAATGCATTGGTGTTGTTCTGTTGTTTTATTGTGTACCATCATTGTTGTTTTTTAACTCAGTATTTGAGTGGGCTGTGGGTATTTCTCCAGAGAGAGTTCCACTAGTGGCCGCTAGGTGTCACTGTGGTACAGAGATAGGCTGGTAATACAGAGCGGAGGAAAGCAATTACTCCAACTGCAGGAAGTAACTGTTAGTGACAGTGAGGCTGGCTCTGGCTCTCTGTGTGTGTGTGTGTGTGTGTTTGTTTGTGTGTTCATGTAGGCGTGTGTGGGTGTGTGTGTGTACACTGTGTAGCCGGACGATGATCCCACCCCTGTAGTTCAGTGATTATTGGATTCAGGCTACAGAGACACACTCCTTCTGTCTTCCAGTATCTTGCTCAATGTTTTATTCTGATGGTAATAACAATACACAACCTACACCTGCATGGTGAGAGACAGTAGGAGTGTGTGTGAGACAGAGTCTGTGTGTGTGTGTGTGTGTGTGTGTGTGTGTGTGTGTGTGTGTGTGTGTGTGTGTGTGTGTGTGTGTGTGTGTGTGTGTGTGTGTGTGTGTGTGGCAGTCAGTGCCATTTGATGAGAGAGGACCAAAACATTTTTTATTTCTATTGCAACATATGGATGACTCTCATTCATATTCTATTCACCCAACTCAATGTAACATCGATAGGTTTATGCTACGACATGATACTTATATTTTCCCTATACCCATCATGACATTGCTACAACCTA